>NC_137143.1:16956991-17116991 GCF_949319135.1 Squalius cephalus
AACCTCCAGCAGCTACAGCGAGGATACAGAAATGGCGGACTCTGTGCTTCTCATTCAGGGTTGTGTCTATGCTAATAGGACAAACTTTTGATTTATGGGAATTATAACAAAAAATTGAGTGAGTGGATTTTTACCATTATAGACTGGTTGTTCTCAACTTTTTTTTTCAAACACCTTATAAAAGCGAATTTTGCATAATAGGTCCTCTTTAAATCTCAAATCAGGAAACATCACTCTACTGACTTTTGTCTTGCACTATCAAAACGTCACTTTTGTGCCAATTTTCAGATGTGCGTCTGGTGCCTTATTCAAAATGTCTCAGAGGATTGCACTTTAAACAAGGTTTGATGGTTTTTGGATTTTTTTTTTAAACCTTTCAATAGATAGAAAATTAGAAATATAATAATTTTTGTTCTGAAGATGAACAAAAGTCTTACATGTATATGTTTAGAATGACCTGAGGGTGAGTAAATAATGACAGAATGATGACTGAATTTAAATTTTTGCAAATAAGCCTTTCATAACTTTTTTTTTTTTTTTTCAAACGCTTGATAATATCTGAAGATTGTCAAGCCTTTGAAAGAATCCTCCATTCTAAGGTAAGAATGTCACAGGAGCAATGTTTTGGTGGTCCAAGATAAAGGTCGCTACAGTGACATTTATCTTATGAAATCAGTGTCCATTACTTCCCTGAAGTTGACAGCCCTGCTCGCATCACCCCATTAAATCCTCACTGGGAGATTGAGAGATGTCTGGTTCAGAAAATGGACACATTGGATTTACAGTTCTCTACTGATTACCCTCTTTGGGATTACAGCTGCCTGGGGGAAACACAGGTTAAAGGTCATCCTAATTGAATCATCACTCCCTGTCCCCAGTGAGTCAGCTACATGGTTTTGGTGGTATAGTCTTAATAAGGTGGACACAAGGTTGCTGAAGAAGAGTAGGATCTTCGCTCTCTTCTATTTTTTTTTTATCAAATCAAGCTTCCGTTGTGCCACAGAGCAGGGCGTAGGTGTCCTTACGGAGATGAGAGAAACAAGGGACTGGTGGACCTCCGCCAGCAACAAACAGATTGTGTATCCATTTTTCATTGCTCCTCTATGTCAGCCGAATCGCTGGCTTGTCATATTAACAGTTGCCGAGCCACTGCACCCAGCCAACATGCTCTAGGCCAACACGCATTTATTACATTCTCATAACAGCAGTCCGCTAGTATTAACAAACTCAAGGCGTTTCACTTTTTTTTTTTTTTTTTCTTCATTTCTAATCCACAGATGTTTATTGTCCCTTTATTTAGCAATTCTGATTTATGTGCAATGCATGTGGGGTGAGAAAGTGTTTTATTTCCTAGTACATTTATACCCTGGTAAACCAGAGTTCTCGCGAGAGCACAAGTTGAATTTGCTCAGCGAGTTACTCTGGTGTCGAGTAATGATGCTCATTAAATATGCCCCTTTATCTAAGCTGCACCAATCACATCGGGTTATCTGATATAGGCGGGCCAGAGGCGAGATGACGGCGCTCGAATCGTTCCTTTGCAAGAAGGGCGTTTTTGCTGTTTTGCCGACCGGATACGGTAAGAGTCTAATCTACCAGTTAGCTCCGCTGGTAGCTAAGCGATAACTTGTTGTGATTGGTCGTAGTGTTATCCAATTGCGTGCAGTGAGATTTTCAAATGCATGCTTGGTGCCGCCCTTCGAGCTTGCGGATTTTCATTAGTCGACGCCAGACCATTAATCTTTTAGATTTAGGTCTGGATTTCCAGGCTAGTGCATTTAGGATATATTTAATAAAATTAGATGATTTGAATTCCATTATTTTCCATGGCAATTGTTATATTTTTCTTGTTTTCCTTATAACGTCAAAATAGGGGGAGATAGCAAACCGTTTGCACACTAAAAATAGTCGTAAATTTGTTTACAGAGAAATCTCAGGCATGCCATAAAAGCTGTTTATTTATCATTCAACAGTCTCGTGGCAGGGTGCATGTCTTAATCTTTATTAAAGTTCTGTGGAGCAGCTGAGTTCTGCTAATTAGATCTCACAAAGATGCAATGTAATAATTTCATTTTCTGTTTGCAGGAAAGCTTCATGTTAAAGGTTTGTATAAGCCAGTGCTCAAGGGCACATTCTGAGGATCTAATTAATGGTTATTTATCCTAGATGGATTATAGTTATTAATTGGTATTTTAGTCAGCACAGAATTCTGACTGAACATGTTGTATAACACATGTTGCTTTTAAATATACATGTTCTCAGAAACGTATGCCCATGTTACTTGTGTACGCAGCATCTCTCGTGCCCAGCGTTAGGCTTGTGAGCTTAAATTTGAACTGTATTATGTGGTAAACTCACTAGAGGGCACTATGGTGAATCCTGCAAGGGATATTTTCTACTGCAGATGTGTGCTAGCCAGGGAAATGCTTTTAAGTGATACTTGTGCAATTCATGTTTTCGTGAGTGCTGGTTTTTGGAAAGAAAGAGATAGATTTGGTTATTTGGATCAAATTCTCTATATGCTTTTTTGAAAGGGAGATTTAGAGAGAGATATTCGGATATCCCCAGAGCCACTGCTGTGAGATGCAGCAGGACAGAGTCTGATTGTGTTCGATACCTGGGAGACATGAGGAAGAGTATAGGCATTGTCTTGAGAAGATGCGGTCTTATATTGGAGCCTGAAGGATGTAAAATGCTACTTGAGGGGGTTCAAAGCTTGAAGCTTGTTTTTGTTTGTTTTTTTCCACACGGATTCTCTCACACAAGACACTTGGACACAACCTTTAAGCCAATTGGAACAAATACATGCTATGAATTAAAGAAATGGTTCACCCAAAAAATCTTGTTGCAATCCTTTCTTCTGTGGAACACAAAAGGAAATATTTTGAAAAATGTGCTAGTTGCTCTTTTCAATGCAATACAGTAAATTGGGACTGGAGAATTGGTTGATCTGATTCTCAAAAAGCATTCTGAATGTTTCATTCGAGAATCTGATCTCTACTGCGCTTGTTTTTAAGTTCATTTTACTGACTCAATGAACTGTTCACAACGGTTCGCAAGTTAAGTTCTCAAAATTTTCAGTGAATAATTAATTCAATTTCAGTCTTTTCCTTCTTCACGTGGAATATAGGCGTGAGGCATATGCACCAATTTTATAATACGTTTATGTTGTTTTTGCATAATTTCTGAAGCTTGAAAGCTCTAGTCCCCATTCATTGTAAATGCATGGATAAAAAAGCGAGTTGCACATTAAGTGTTTCACAGAAGAAAGAAAATCATATGATTTTGGGAAGACATAAAGGCAAGTAAACTGACATAATTTTAATAGTTAATCTATTTAATTTTAGTTTTAAGACAGCAGCAAGCCTTCTAGGAAGAATACAGGAGGAATATATGCATTTTGAACATTCGCAGAGCTGCTTTCCACAAATGGCATTTACTGATTTAATTTTTTAAACTTCTCCATAAGTGCAAAGACTTACCGAGGATGCTAAAAAAAAAAAAAAAAAAAAAAAAAAAAAACTCGCCCACATCATGTATGTGTGTGGAAGGTTGGGATCTCTGCATCTGCAGAAAATGTTGTTAAGGTGCCTGAAGCGAATGAGCATCTTGGTTGTTCTCTTATTTCTAGAGAGGCAACCTTCACCCCAGGGCCTGAATATCCTCTGTGCTCCTACAATGACAAACCCCATGTAGCGCTCTCGTTTGAAGTGTGCATTGCTTAAGGGCTGTGGAGATTGATAGCGATTGCCACACACAAAAATATCTATCTAGGCCATCAAGGCAGGAAGTATTCGCTGCCTTATCTTGTCAAATAAAGGGCAGCATTGCTCATTTAAATAAGACGGAGGGTGTAAGCATATGCTTAAAAACCTGTTTGTTAGAGATATGATGTATAATTTAGATTTAAATATTGAACCTAAATCACTGATCTATTTGACTGGATTGCTCATGACGTCATAAAAAGTGAAGCTGCCGCACCGCCATATTGATATTTCCTCACATTCTATTGAATTAATAGGAAATACTGTTTTTATTCGTACAGTAACTGTAAATCATTTTTTTTAACAGTATGTATTTCGTAGCAGTAAAGATAATTATTTAAATGTCAGTTAAATTAATAATTAGCTCAAAAATATATACAAATAACACTTAATTCAAATGCAAACTCATGCTAATAAAAAGCCATATACATAATTTGAGCTTTTCCAAGAGTCTGAAGTGGTTCAACAAAAAGACATCAGGAAATAATATACACGCTTCTCAACTTATTTAGAAAAATACTGCTGACTTATTATGGATTTAACGACATAAAGCTTTATTTCCAAGCATGTATACTGTTGCTCCGAGCAAGATGAACCACTCAATTCAAAGTTAGCTGTCACAGTAGACACACCCATCTTAACCATTTCTATATATCGCTTATCCTGCCCAAAACAACCATAAACATTACAGAAAATGTTCGAATTATCAATTCATGTACATACATAGTGCTGGTCTGAATTATTTGCCCCCTTGGTAAATATGATAAAAGTAAATCTGCATTGTTTAGCCTTTTGATCCACTGTATATCTTAAAAACTATTCATGTGCAACTAATTTGCTGCAAATCAAGTGATTTTATAGGTCAATGTTTTGGCTGTAAGTCTATGATGTTGGTAGGGAGATGTAAGATAGCTGTTCGAACACTTACAGTGGCTCCACCATGAGCAGTCCAGTTGTTTATATAGATCTGTGATCTAAATGCATTATATGCCCGGCCCCTGTTTATAGAACTAATAGATTTTGGAAGTTTATTTTGATTTTTCAAAACTACAGACAAACTGGTACTTGTTCACTCAGCACCGCAGAATTACAAATTATTCAAAGTCATATTTTTGGTAGATTACTAAACTAAAAAAGTATAGCTCAAAAAAGCATGCTTTCAAGTAGCCTTCAACAGAATGCAACAGTGCCCACTGACTATTTCAGCAGCCTTGCTGCCGGAAGTATAGCCTATTTCCTATTTGCGGTTTCCCATAGGGATTAAACAAAAAAGAACTTTGTTTAAGAGTTATAAGCCATGAACCAAGCCAACCAGTTACGAGGTGAATTACAAAATACCAAAATTTGATTGAAGCAACGAAACAAAAAAAGCATTTGGAAATTGTATAAAAAGGCAAAAATACAAGACTGTGTACTTACCTTCAATGAGGGAAAGACTTACACTTCCATTAGGCATTGCAAATGACATAATCGAATTTAAAAAATGGATAAATATAAAACTTTTGATTTAAATATGTTGATAATATATTATAGTTTACTGCAAAATGTTAATTTTGTGCATGCAAATATTTAAGTAGTTTGAGAGTGTAGGGAAATTGGGATTTATACTTCCGAAACCCGACTGTTGCACTCAATAAAGTTTGATGTTAGCATGTTGCTAAGCTAATTTGATGACATTCTCATAAGGATAAAAATATGTAGCACATACGAATATAGTATAAAAAATCAAATCGAAATATTGTTGCAATATTTAGTACGTGCACTTATGTGTACTAAAATACTGGGTAATATAAAATAACTACATGGTTTAAGGTGCAGGTTCAGGTTTAGTACCTAGTTGTTACCCAGTTATTGTAATTACTGTAATAAGTATAATATGTGCATGGGGAACAGGACTGTAAAATAAAGTGCTACCAAAATATTCCACCACTTTATTTCCACCATTTTGGATTTATTTTTTCACTCTTAGTGAGTTAGAAAACATGGGATTCTACCTTGTAGCTTGTGGAATAGCTTTGACAGTTCATTTGATTATTCAAAACTACAGACAAGCCAGTACTTGTTCCCTCAGCAGCCCAGATTTACTCAAAAGTCCTTTAATCAAAGTCACACTTTCGGTACGCTTACAGACTAAGAAGTGTTCTCCTTGTTATAATTAGCCCAAGAAAGCATGCTTTCATCCAGCCTTGTACGAATTCAGGGCGTGAGTGATCACATACAAAAGGCATAATGAGGTCGAGACTTTACCTCTCTGTGTCATTTTAACAAGACTTACGCACTAATGGCTTTTGTTACATCACCTAGCAGACATTTCACCACCCTTGTTGTTGGACAGAACCTTCCATAAGTATTCTGCTTCTACAGTGCCATGTACGCGCAAAAGCATGCAGTGTTCCCACATACATTCCCCAACTGCTCCCTCTCCCTCTAAAACATAGCATGAGTATGACTTCTTAGATACCACCTGACCTTTATTTCAATTGGAAAAACATATTTGTGATGGAAAGGGCGCAAGCAGGGCTCAAGCGGGAATGCTTACATCCATGACTGCGAGAGAGGCTGAAGATGAAAGAGTGTGTAGATGCGAAGATTGTAGAAATGGTCTAGCGCTCCAGAACTTACCTCATTAGCACGTAGGTGCTATTTCATATAGGCAAAGCTATAATAAGCGTGCAAGGTATTTTCTAGTGCCTTGGACCTTTGACTCACTGGTGTTGTTCCTGTAGTTTTTGGTCATTATTGAAACTGACATAGAAGCCTTGGAGATTTTTTTTTTTTTTAAACAGGGGACATATTTGCTTTGCTCTGAAAGCTAGCATTGGATTGGAACATTCATGGAAGCTGCCTTCTGAGAAAGAATCCTAATCATTGTGGTGGTCAAGTGATTTATTTGGAATGTTAAAGGGATGAACAAATGGCAAACTGCACCGATTCACAGTTGATTTTGAACTTCTAAAAGTACGGCAAAATTTTTGTGGCCAAAATTAAGTAATTTCAATAGGAATCAATAGAATGTCTATTCTAGAAATGTTTCGCGTGATGGCAAAAGTTTCCCCACATAGATTTCGCTCATGCTTAAGTTGGTCATGCGAACGTAGATCAACAGAAAGCTGTTTCATTTCAAGGGACTTCTGTGTAAGCTGTGGTTCTTGTGTCGCTATACTATTGATAGTGGACAATGGACCTTTTTTTGCCCGCAAAATTGTGTCAACATTTTGCACTGCATTCTGGGATTGCCTTCAAGTATACATGGCATGCTTAGAATAAAGACTTTGGCTTAAACAAGGTATATGGATACTATTTGAATAAGCATCTGTTGGGAGCATGCCTGTACTGCCTTAAATGCTGCTTATGGAGGCAGCTCACTATGTTTTGGGACAGAGAAATTGTGTTCATAACTAACCGTAGTGAACCCTGTATCCCATTCCCTATATCTCTGTATCTGGGCTAAACAGTTACCTTTTGTAGCCGTGGGTTTTAATTGCTTCCCCCAGATGATGACATTGATTAATCCTCTGCAATGCTGGAACAGGTTCCCAGAGGGTTCTGAGCAATTGTATAGTGTGCCGCAAACCCAGCCAAATGAGTTCCTTTAAAATGATGAAGAGATTAGCACACAATATCTGGAACTAATAGAGGCGTTTGAGCATACGAAAACAAATACGAAACACATTCTATATGAAATGCACATTTATCAAGAAAGTGTTTCTTTTAATAGCACAAACAAAGTGCATTACCTTGTGTTTATTCTTTTAATTACAGTACGTTATAATACATCTCAATAAACATTATAGGAAGGCAAGGTTTTATCTATTTCAGAGCCGTGAACTAAGGTTAGGTCTAGATGTTATATTTACATTGGCTGTTAATAAGATGGGTCTCCTCATGCCCACAAACCACCCACAGTTGTTTATTAATCATCTAACGCATATTGAAAACAAAACTGGCAAGCACTATCCAAAAATCAAAAGTTTCAGTCTAGTGGCTTCCAGATAATTTTCTAGCACCAGTCAAGTCACGTTTACAACATACCAGTTGTGCCCTTTTGATTAAGAAATAATCAGTGAATTTGCCAAAGTTTGACAGATTAATAGCATCAGTTCTTGGAAAGATATTCAGAGTTTTTGTTTGAGGCACTAAGCAGCAACAATAATGCTCAATAATATCTGTGTTCTGTGAAATAATACTATGAATGGCCATATATTCAGACCACAAAAGTCTACAAATAAATATATATGTTTAATACTATGCTTAACCTTGGGTTAACATTTAACATACTGATCAACGCACATAAATAGAGCACATTATATACGGTCAACGGAAGGTCAAATGTGCAAAACCAACTTCATTGGTTCTTGTAGTATGTGTCAAGCAAACATGTTTGAACTTTCGTTTACCATATTTGTATTTAATTAATGGATGGATGGATGGATGGATGGATGGAGATAGATAGATAGAATTTCAAAGAATGTTTTTTTATTATTATTATTATTTTTACAACATATTTGAATTTCATCTCCAAATGCCTCTTTAACCCTCATTTTAGAATTTTAGTTCAGAATCCTGGCCTACTGATTTCTGTACTCACATTTAATAATCTTCAGCCTTTCCTACAGAGACTGAATGACCACAGACACACACTCACACTGTAGAGTTTAAATGGAGTGTCGCTTCCACACTTTAAGGCCCTTGGGAAGACCAACTGTGAGTTCAGGGAGAAATCTGGAGACCTCTCCATCCTCCCGCTGCCCTCAGAATCTCAAGCACTCAAGTCCCGCTGCTTTTCTGTCAGTCTCAGTAAAAAACAGTTCTGCTCTTAGTCAGTTCTTTGTAAATGATCTTACGCTGATCACAAAGACCGGCGATGTGTGTCGGGAGCGATAACGGTGACCCCTTGCACAGGAAGTTCCTCACCTGGTCGTTTAATCTCCACCACCATTTTGTGTTTACACTGTACCGCATCGCAACTCCTCTGTTTGCCCCTTTGAAGTGCTAATAGTCTCACAAATCCCATTTTGCATTCATTGATCCATAATGCATTCTCTCTGTTACACACACCGGGTTTAATGTGGCCCTTGGTGCTAATGCGGCAAAATGCAGGAAAGTGAGGACAATTACTGCATACTTGCAGTGGAGACCTGTAGTTAAGCTTGGAAAAGAGAAAAAAGAGATGGTGGCAAAGAAAAGGAGGGTTAGCAAGAGTTCTGGGAAAGAGGGAAGGAGGGTTGTCAGAGGCTCAGATACATTGCTGAGCCGAGGCTGTGTGTTTATGGCTGGGTCTCCAGGGCATCGCACACAGGGCTATGGTTTTAAGACCATCAATCACTCACACACACACACACACGCACACCCTCTTCTACCGCATTAACATGCAGTAGGAGCCTATAGAGGCATCAACATGCACCAGTCGTGACTCCTCTTACCACAGTCAATTTTCAGTGTTTCCTTCCATTTTGTTTGCACAATTAAGACATAATCATAACGTTAATAGGAACTTTTTTCTCATTAACTTTACCATTGATCACATTGCTTATTCCCAAGAAAATGCATGATTAAGAATGTGTGAAATGATTTATAACATTGTTTGCAAGTTTATGCATTGGATTCTCATCAGCACTTCAGCTCTCTGAGGGTTTGATGGTGTAACACATTCTGTGCATGTGGCGCTTTCATGGATTTCATGATGATGAAGTTTGTTATAGTTCTCGATGGCACACTTCTGATAGCCTATTTTATAATTTATGACTGTTATTAAAGTATTAATGTAGTAACTTAGAAATTACTTGATTTTCTGTGTAGGGCCACTAAAACGTGAGCCTGCTGTTGTAAATATGCTGATGCAACTCTCACGTTATCTATGAAGATCTGAGGTTGGATGAGTATTTTTTCATTTAATTTTTCCTCCTTTATCTCCTTGTGTGCAGCACAGTACAGTTCTCTGTGATTAGTGGCTGAATACTGCAAAGTTGCTCTAAAATTAAGCCAATTACACCATTCTCATAAAGATAAATGGAGATGTAGGTAGGACCGAACGGACCCTCTGTGGAGGGAGGTTTTGCTTACAATTTATAATAGTAATTAGAGGCCCAAAAGTTTTGCTGGTTTGACAGTTGTTTTATTGATTTGCATGTGTTCCTGGTCGCTGTGGCTGAAGCTGTGCCAGATATCTGTTCTAAGAAAAGAAACAAATGATTGAGCTCTGAACGTTTGCCTGGATGGTGTAAAAGTGTTTTTTTTTATGTATCTATTTGTTCAGTAAGTATTGTCACATGATGGCAATCAATTATTTTAGGGATAAAAACTGAAAACATAAAAAAAAAAAAAAACATGAACATTGTGTGGACAAAGCCAACCTGTGCAGATTAAAGGCACAGTTCATTATTTACTCGTGTCATTTCAAACATGTATGACTTGCTGATAGGTTAAAGAATGCTTCATCTTTTTATGTCCTTATTATGAAAGTCAATGGGGTCCAAAACTTTCAAGCTCCAAAAAGACTTAAAAGTAGCAATATCACTTTGTATGATGAACAGATCAAAATGTAAGCCCTCATGCACTCTCAAATTGATTCATTGATCATTGCATCCATACAAAAATCAGACATGACGACATAGTCATTAAACAACTCATTTTAAACCTCAGCGGTTATTGTTTAAGTGTGATAAAAGTATTGTTACTGACTTTCATATTATGGACAAAAATGTTCCGATTTTGAGGGAGGTTTTCTACTCTTTCACCTCTACACTGACATGACCTCTAAGTATTTCTAACCATAGTTTCTTGTTTTAACTTTTAATGAACAGATAATAAAACTATAATAAATCTATACTATATAATATTCTGTGTCTCAAAAGACGGTTTATACCTTTCCATTATCCGATCTTACTGTTGGTGTTATGGATGGCCGGACACAAAATGTTACCGTTAGAAGGATATACCGCTACTGAAGGACACTGACTCAGAGGCCCAATTTTACTAGCCAATATACTGAGACACAGTTGACTTGATTCAAAAGCTTCCGTGAGAGTTTCACAGTGTCAAAATGTAAGCGAACACTTGAGGGCATGACAAAAAAAGAAAGTAAGGCTGAAAAGAAACAACTTTTCATATATATATATTTTTTTTTTTCACTTTACACACACACACACACAAGGACAAAAGTATTGGGACGCCCGACCATTACAACAACAGGGACTGCAATTCTAAATACACAGACATCAATATGGAGTTGATCTCCTCTTTGAAACTATAACAGCTTCCAGACATCTGGCAAACCTTTCTATATTACTTGGAGTGTTTCTGTGGGAATTTTTGTACATTGATCCAAAATCATTTCACATTCACCCCGAAGGTGTTTGATGGAGGTTTGAGGTCAGGGCTCTGCGCAGGCCAGTCAAGTTCTTCCACACCAGACTGACCCAACCATGTTTTTATGGACCTTGCTTTGTGCAATGGGGCAGAGCCTTGCTGGAATAGAAAAGAGCCTTCCCAAACCTATTCCCACAAAGTTGGAAGCATAGTATTATCCAGATGTCTTGGAACGCTGAAGCATTAAGATGTCCCTTCAATGGAAGTAAGGGCCTATAATAGCTCAACCCCTGAAAAACAGCTCCATACCACTATTCCTCCTCCACTACACTTTATAGTTGGCACAATGCAGTCAGGTAGGTAACATTCTTCTGCTTGACATTGTACTTGTCATGATTCCTGTCTTGTGTTCCATTGTCTTGTGTTTAAGGAAGTTGAAGTGTTTTCTGTTCCTGTTGTTTCCCTGTTCTATTCCTGTTTGCTTTTTCCCTTGTTAGTTTCTTTAGTTACCTTTGTTTGTCCTCATAGTTGCCCAGATTAGTTCTCACCTGTTGTTCCTTAGCCCTCGTTTGCCTGTGTATTTATACCCCTGTGTTTCAGTTGTCTTTTGTCGATAGTTGTCTTCACATGGATTTTACTCCTTGTGTAAGATGTTGCATTCTGGTTTCCCTGTTTGGATTACCTGTGTTTGCGTTATTTTGAATAAATTTGTGCTTGCACTTGTATCCTTGCCTCTCCTCGTCCTTTCTCTCCCATAATACTACTTGGTGACGTGAGGCTTGCATGCAGCTGCTCTGCCATGAAAACCCATACCATGAAGCTCCCTCTGCACAGGTGTTTTTGCTGATATTAATGCCAGTGGAAGTTTGGATCTCTTCAGCTATGGAATCAGCAGAGTGTTGGTGACTTTCACGCACCATGGACCTCAATGACTCTGTTACTTCGTGGCTGAGTTGCTGCTGTTCCTAACGCTTCACCTTTCCAATAATACCACTTACAGTTGACCGTGGAATATCTAGCAGGGATGAAAGTTCACGAACTTACTTATTGCAAAGGTGGCATCCTATCACAGTACCAGGCTTTCATTCACTGAGCTCTTCAGAATGACCCATTTTTTAACAAAAATGTGTAAATGCAGACTGTATGGCTTGGTTCTTGATTTTTATACACCTGTGGCAATGGGTCTGATTGAAACACTTGAATTCACTAATTAAGAGGTGTGTCCCAATAATTATGTCCATCTTTCCAAGAGTGCAGTAAGACTTTTGTTTAATGAAATTAATACTTTTATTAATTTATTTATTTTTAGAAAAAAAAAATATTTTATTCTTTTGAATTTTCTATTCCTCAAATTCCTGACAAAAATGTGGCATGGTTTCCACAAAAATATTAAGCAGGTTTCAACATTGATAACGGTAAGAAATGTTTCTTGAGCACCAAATCAGCATATTAGAATGATTTCCGAAGGATAATTTGACACTGAGGGCTGGACTAATGGCTGCTGAAAATTCAGCTTTGCCGTCAGAAGAATAAATTGCATTTTACAATAAATGTAAATTGTAATTAGCAAAAAATATTACCGTCCCCAAGCTTTTAAATGGTACTATGTATGAATAACATGCTATACAGTGTAAAACTGATTTAAAATGTTTTAACATATAAAAAAGTAAAGACCCATTTTTGTTACGACTAAAACATTTGTTGTTGATTATTGACATTATTGATTACTTGTCTATAAAAACATTACGTGGGAGAAAGGGAGAAAGCGAGAGAACGTGACAGACAGAGTAAAGCTGTGAGCCAAAGCTTGGCCAGAGGGCAGAAGCTCCAGTAATCCATGGATCAGGGTCTGTAACATCTCTTCCTTTCACACACTGGCTTGTCTGGTTGCCAGTAAAGGCTGTTCTTTGAGCATCAGTGAGATCTGTGTGAAAGGGCAGCGTCTCACTGAAAACTGATAGCTGTGCCAAAAGGAGTTTGTGTGGTCAGGTGAAGAGGCCACGGTCTGAAACACTCTCACAGTGGCTTTGTTGTGTTTTTAGCAAGGCCTTGCTCTCATGTTCAGAACATTAGATGTAATTTAAAGACACTAGTCGTTCAGCTGCTGTGTAATGGTGGTATTGGGTAGAGGAAGGTCAGCATAAAACTATTAACTGTCAACTGCCAAGAGAGCTCTGAGTCTCATACATTATACTGATCACATCCAGACTTTATCTTCTTACTTCACACCGTGCTTTACTCAACATCTAATCTCCTTTTCTCTGTCCTTTTTTTTATTGTTTGACTCCTTTGTATTCTTGTTTGTGCTTGCGTTAAGCTGTTTTTGAGAGTTTATTCCCCTCTGCTTACTAAGACACTCCAGATGAATGAAGACCGTAGGTTACTTAAGTTGGTATAAGGAGGATTCACTAAGAATGAATTACGTCAACTGGGAGCTCATTTATTTGCACTTGCTGTTTTTAGCTTCTGATTCACTGTTTTATAATTCAAATGAAGTACTGTGGCAAAACACACACAAGATCACTCCTGAACACAGTTTGCTTAGTTGTGAAGGGTGAAGTATTTATTCATTTATTGGAGATTTGTTTTTGTTTTGTTTTATTATGAATTATTCTTATTATTTAATAAATAAATTAATTAATTGTAATTATTTAGTTGTGTATTATAATTGTATTTGTTTATGCTTTCTCTATTTTTGTAGAAAATAAAAATAAAAAATAATAATAATAATAATAATATATATCTTCTTGTTCTTTTAGCTACTTTCTTGGAAAAGTTTCTTAAATAGTCTTGTTGATGGTGTGCTTGTAACATCTAAAAAAAAAAAAAAGTGTAATTATTATTTTTATTTTTTTCAATAGCAGGAATCAATAGCAAACGTTTTGTCAGCAAAACCATGTTGACCAAAAATGTATAGGTCCTACTTATATGGCTCCCATGAGATTTTAAGTTAATATTTCAATTAAAAAAAAATAAAAATAAAAGCCCTTTGGCCAATGTTCAAGTCAAATGACATGCAGGTAAACAAATAAAATATTTAATTTTATTTTAAGTGTTTTGTTTTGATTGCATTTATATTTAAATAATTTATTTTAATTTAGCATTTTTGTGATTTGATTCATTATTAGCAATTCTCTCACGAGCCTTTAGGGGTTTTCCAATACCAGTTTGAGAAACCCTGTTTTATACAAATCACTAAAACCACTTTGAGCCATTTCAGATTACTTTTTGTAGTAAACACAAACCATACGTGCCTTTCTCCATGCATTTGTTGACTGCAGACTGTGCAGAGAATTGAGTAGGTATTTTAAAAACAATGACTTAAAATGTATATTCTCAATTGTTGAATACTACACACTCCTAACTAAAAAGTGTCCAATGTTTATTCACTTCACTCTCCTTTCATCCTACAGCTCTTTGGAGCCCTTGGTTGTAATTTGTTAAACACATCTCCCAGACTCCCGGGGCTGCTAGCTTTAAACCCAGTTTTATTTCACTGCTTTCTTTAGGATGGATCCACTCAGAGAAAGAGAGTGATCGCAGATGTACTTGAGCATCGTTTTGCATTACTGATGCAGATGTCTTCTCTGTGTTAGAAATCCGTTCAGGGCCTCCAGCTTGCCAGGCAAACATCTCTTTTTATCTCCTTTCTAAGTTCAAGGAAAGTTCAGCATCTTTTGTTTTCCTCCTGACTGTGGAAAAGTCAACAACAGTGTGTTTCAGGAGTTGTTTAGATGGCGTGCTTAATTTTTGGTGTTTTAGATGAGAGCATGTGTTAAATGGATGTCGAAGAGTCACTGACCTAAATGCATTTGTGAATGCTGTTTCTGCATATTCATATTCAATTTGCTTTATAAAAAAATGTTTCTTGTTTTCCTGCCATGCTACAGGTACCGAGTATTCCCAGCCATGACAAAAAATGTTTTTGCATCACACAGCATCCAAAATAACCCTTTTTTAAAATAGAAATTTTACCATTAAAAAGTTTGGGGTCAGTACAATTTTTTAAATGTTTTTGAAAGAAGTTTTTTATGCTCACCGAGGCCGCATTTATTTGATCAAAAATGCAAAATGAGTAATATTTAGAAATATTTCTACGTTAACTCTTTCCCTGCCAGCGTTTTTGAATTACGTTGCTAGCCACCACCAGCATTTTTGATCATGTTATTTTACATATGCATATGATTAGATATGATATCGCTTGTTTCTGCTTCTTTTTCAGATGTGTTTTGATCAGGATATTCAGTACTTTTTCAGAAAATGCTTAATAGCGCCCCCTACCATATAACAGTGAAAACACAGAAAGCCGGAATTTGCCATTCTGCAAATTGAATGGCAGACGGACATTTCTGTCAATTGCAGGGAAAGAGTTAAAATAACTGTGGTATTTTAGTACAGTATATTTTGAACATTTCATTTATTTCTGTGATGGCGAAGCTGAATTTTTGGCATCATTACTCCAGGCTTCAGTGTCACATGATCCTTCAGAAATCATTCTAATATGCTGATTTGGTGCTAGAGAAACATCATCAGTGTTTTAATGTTGTGGCTGATCATTGTCTTTGTAATTGACATACCACATGCAAATTTGATTTCAGTTTCTCAGGGACTGAAAGAGCAAATCAAATTGATTTTTTTTATTTTTTTATTGATCCAACCCAACCCCCACCGCGTCACACCTTTTGAAATGTTCCTTTGAAGGACAGAAGGGTCAGACATTTTCAATGGAGTGAAAGCTTCCACAAATATCTCCTATCTTTCTCTTTGTTCACCTACCACGCTACGGCCCCTTCAAGGACCCTGGGGGACAAAAAAAACCAAGTGCCTTTATATGGTGGGACTCAGTACCGCCACTATTATCATCCATAAAAGCACCGCCACAGTTCAATAGTCATCCAGGCGACACGCTAGCTTCACCCCAAGCAAAACCCAGGTGACAACCTGCAGTCTTAGACAAGATACATCAGCTGTCAATCATCTCCACTCAACCGTATTTAATTAAAAAGGGGATTTTACTCTACTCGTATTTGCTCAACATAATCGCTTGCACAAAAGCACAATTTAGAGGTATATTTCTAACAAAGGGAATTATAGTAGTTTGACATCAATATATTCATTCTGATAGCAGAATTGCTTTGAAGCTTGGAGAAATAATGCCTCATCTGGCGGCTTTGTTGACAGGCTTCCTGTGTGGAAATGGCTGATTTCTGTTGCTTGACAGGAGAGCAGGGCTTCTCTCCTGATGTCTGTATTAGTCTCCATAACAGATGGTGCTGAGTTAAGGATCTGCCGTCGCGAGGGTTTGCAGACTTCTCTTGTTCCTAGCCAATAGTGTCAGCTGTGAGCCTGGATTGTGTGACGTAGTGACTGATCTTTTCTCCAGATGGAAGAAGCAGCATCAGTCATTGGGTTGTGCTGTGGAGAGCATGAACAAACATTGCTTGACAAGAGGTTGGATTTGGTCAATCTGTGACCGGTAGGATCGGTGATTATCTTCACCATCTTCTGATCTGATCTCTTCTGGGATTCGGTCAGTGGAGAGACAGTAGATGTTGAGGATATACGTCTTCATTACAGACCCAGGGTTAACTGGTTTGACCTTTTATTGAAAATATTGAGTTAGTAATGAGGTAACGTATGCCACCATGTGTTATGGATTCACTCACCTGATTTGTTTCAACTGCACATGAATCCAGACAAGTATACCCAAAGCACATTTAATAGGCTCACTCTGAAGAGTTTAAACTAAATAGGAAATACTTTTTCTTTTAGATATTTACCACAAAGCCATCCTAAAAAATGTTCTTTGATTTGGTTGATGGAATAAATGGTAGCCCTGTAACTATGGCAATATAGATTCATGTCGAACTTGGTTGGTTTCATGTTAACATTAAAGTGTGGCGGTTCATTTTCTACATCAATTATAGTGGTTGCAAGACTTGGTGGTTGCTGATATTTCTCTTAGGTTTGTTTTAAACCTTTTTCTCTAAGTATTAAACTTCTGCAATTAATTTAGTCTGAATCACTTACCATACAGACTGTATTAAAACTTTTCTTCTTCATATGAGAGATCTGTTCTCACTTCTGTAAATTAAAATAAAGCTAAAATAATATAAAATATAAATATTATCCCCCGGTTTCACAAACAAGGCTTAAGCCTAGCCCCAGACTAAAATTCATGTTTGAGCTGTTTTAACTTAAAGCAACTTGAACTGACATATCTTAAAATATGTCAGTGTCATTGTTTTGTCCCAAGCACACAAGTAAGGTTTTTTTATTTATTTATTTTTATGTTTTTCTAAGGCACATTTATAAAAGCCACTTAAATGCCCCAATTGAACTTGTAAGGCCCGCTATATTGGTCCAATTGCCGGTTCGCCAATACACGGGGAAGGTATCACGTGTTCTGTCCTCACTCATGCAAAGTATTGGTTGGTTAAATTTGTAATACATTAATCATATGTATTTACTCGATTATTTCATCTGACTCCATAAATGAAAAGGTTTTAATGATATCTGTGGATCATTAATTATGAGCGAATGTTTGACTATTCCGTTTAACTCTTCAATGAAAATAATGTCAAAGTCAGTTAGAATAATCAAATGTAACAATTTATTATGTCAGGTAAATGTATCATGCCAATTTCATAATCAATTCAAAGATAATCGATACAAAACATCAAATTCTCTGGAATAAAGAAAAGAGATGCATACCCAACATTAAGAAATACGTGAGGCTAAGATATCTCTCACGGACCAATCTGAAGTACAGAAAAAGGCCTCGATCTCCCTGCTGCATTTCCTTATATAGACAAACCTTTCACTTGGAAACGTGCTAACAATAGAAATTTTCATTCAGGGGTAGCACCTCTTGGGGGTGTGTGACCATTTGCTTGAGAGACCATCTTCCTTTTTGTGTCAGTTATCCATAAACTCTTGAACTATTTGGAAATGAGACATTCGTACCAGTCACACTGTGACATTTTAGATGATACCAAACATGAAAAATACTCTGTGTTAATCATTCACATTAAACTATACATTTTCTTGGGTGAATTCAGAGGATCTGAGTCTGAAAGTGAGGGGGTGAGGGGAAAGGGAAAGAGATGTAGATTCGGATGACTCGGAGGTGAGACTTTCGTCTTGATGGTGCATGAGGGCCAGTTCAAATGGTAATCTCCAGATAGGTCCTTTTGTCCTCTCAGGGTCTGGTCACCCCCCGAAACAGACTGTCTGGAATTTCCTAATTTATCAATTCTTACAAGCTAAAGCCTAATCCTGGCTTAATCTAAGCCATGTCTGTGAAACCGGGCCTAAACAAAATCTTTCTGACCTAACATTTGAACAGTAGTGTATTTTTTTGTGTGTGTATATATATATATATATATATATACAGGTGCTGGTCATAAAATTAGAATATCATCAAAAAGTTGATTTATTTCAAGAATTCAACTTAACAGGTGAAACTAATATATTATATAGACTCATTACATGCAAAGTGAGATATTTCAAGCCTTTATTTGTTATAATTTTGATGATTATGGTTTACAGCTTATGAAACCCACAAAATTACATGAAATCACACAGTAATTACACAGTAATCCTATGGTCATTAAACCAGGTTTTGGTTATTTTGGCAGTGTGGGCAGGGGCAAATCCTGCTGGAAAATGAAGTCAGCATCTCCATAAAGCTTGTCTGCTGAAGGAAGCATGAAGTGCTCTGGAAATGTCCTGGTGGACGGCTGCGTTGAGTGGACAGCACAGTGGACCAACACCAGCCGATGACATGGCTCCCCAAACCAACACAGACTGTGGAAACTTCACACTGGACTTCAAGCATCTTGGATTGTGTGCCTCTCCATTCTTCCTCCAGACTCTGGGACCTTGGTTTCCAAATGAGATGCAAAATTTGCTCTCATCAGAAAAGAGGACTTTGGTCCACTGTGCTTTATTAAATCCAGAGTCAACGCAGCCGTCGACCAGGACATTTTTAGAGCACTTCATGCTTCCTTCATTTTCCAGCAGGATTTGCACCTGCCCACACTGCCAAAAGAACCAAAACCTGGTTCAATGACCATGGTATCACTGTGTAATTACTGTGTGATTTCATGTAATATTCTAATTTTCTGGGATTTTGATTTCGTGGGTTTCATAAGCTGTAAGCCATAATCATCAAAATTATTTCAAATAAAGGCTTGAAATATCTCACTTTGCATGTAATGAGTCTATATAATATATTAGTTTCACCTGTTAAGTTGAATTCTTGAAATAAATCAACTTTTTGATGATATTCTAATTTTATGACCAGCACCTGTATGTATATATATATATATATATATATATATATATATATATATATATATATATATATGTGTGTGTGTGTGTATATATATATATTATTTTTATTTTTATTCAAATATCAAATATTACATTTAATGCTTAACATGCCTTTAATTGCAAATAGAAATGCAATTTAACTTGAATTTTAATGCTGTATGTATTCCTATTTGAATTTATGATCTGTTTTCATTTTTGGATTAATTTGTAGATAATTGTATTATTTGAAAGGTATTGCAAAAAATGTAATGATAGAAGTTATTCCATACTGATCCCATTTTATTTAGCACCAAATCCTAGACTAATGCACCACAAAGTGACATTTCTTTGTAATTCGTTTCGAACTGGTCACTCTAAAATTGGTCACACAATCATTTGAAAAAACAGTTCCTCCATAAGTAATGTCTTGGGTTACTATTTAAGTCTTGTGCCAGCTGTAGTGGGGGTGGAGGTTGGAGAAGCATTACCTGAGAGAGGTTAGGAATCATCCTCTCCACTCATGCAGAGCACGCTTTTAATTAGATTACCCAGGCACCCATGCACAGCCGTGAGGGATTGGACACACTCTGTCAGGTCATTTTGCCTCAATGCTGGGCTGGACTGCTTGTCCGCTCTCTTGAATCGCTGGATGTGCTTGAGAAGCTAGAAGGAATCTCAAAAAACGACTTTCTTCTGTAACGGTGGCCCATTTTTGAACAGGAATAGGGAATTTAAAACTTTTCTGTCCACTCCGTCCATATGAAAGAACATTGTCTTGAGTTTATCTAGAAAAAATGTCCAGACAAATAACTCTTTATATGAGGCTTGTAGATGACTATGTTAAATGTCTGGTAGAATTAGTCAAAATCTCGTCTTTGTTTTCCATATGTATATAAGACATTTACCATCTGAAGTTATACATTTGTTTTCTTGAATGTTAAAAAATATATATTCTTAAATAATATTGAAAAATAACCAAATGGAATTTTTCCCCAGTAACACCTAACTATTGTTTTTTTTTTAACTTTCATGAACAAGGTGACTTCTGCATGCTGTTTTGTTTTGTTGTTTTGTGTTTAGTTTAGTTTAGTTTAGTCTAGTCTCTTTTAGTCTCATTTTGTTTAGTCTAGTTTCATTTCGTTTTGTTTATCATTGGTGTCTATGTGTGACCCTACAATATATTTAATACATAATTATCATAGAAACACTAGATAAATCAAACAATGAACAAATTTACATTGTTTTTTTTTTATTAATACAACTGAAATACTGTTATTGTCACTCAGTCTAAATAATAAATTGGTAAAAAAAAAACAAAAAAAACTTTTGTAAATTAAGTTAGCTTAAAACACATGCAGTATGCTGACATGCAGTATGACAGTATGTTGCTTTCATTTGTACAGAGCCCTTAAAGGGACATGGTAAAGAAAAAAAAAAATAATAATAAGTGGAGTAAAAATAATTTGTCAATGCTTTTGCGTTCTTCTGAGAAACTTTGCATTCCTTTGCCAAATGTTTATGTTCCGCCTAGAAACTTTTTGATTTTGTGAGCAAACACAAAGTTTCTCGGGGGAACACATAACATTTGTGAGAGAACGCAAAAGCATTGACTTTTCTTTTTTTTTTTTGCTCCCATCTCATATATATATTTTTTTTTTTGTAGTTTCAATGAATACCTCTTTTTTTACACAGTGCAATATGCAAGTAAACAACACAAATACAAAACAGATTAGAACTGAATACAGAATATTTGTTGTGCATATAAAACATCTCTCAGCATGAAGCGTACCAGACACTGTTGATTTAGTGTGTACTCTTCATATTAGACAGTACAAATATGCCAGGATGTTCTTGCTTTTCTTTTTGTGCTGTCAAAATCAGAACTGTTTTAAAAGATTTAACCTCTTTCACCTGAAAAAGTAGTATAATGAGAGATTTGTTTTTTTTAGCAGAGAAGAGTAATAATCTGTCCCAGTTTTTTGTTTGGGTTACGGATATTGTTAGCGTCATGTGGCAATGATCAACATCTGCAAATTCATCATAGAGGATAAAGGGGAAAAATGCAGTTAAATGATTTATAGTCTCTGGAGGCTCTTGGCTTACTTTTACACTTCAATTAATTTTGTTTTGAAGATTGCGAGAATGGGCAGGCCTGCTGTGTTTCTCCCATGAAATCACAGAGTGAGCTTTGGCATGCTGATGGGCTTGAGAGCTCTCAAAGTTTTCAAGTTACAAGATAACAATGTATTTCTCTTTGTGCCTTCCACGTGCCGTGACGGGTAGGAAATAAGCGAAGCCGAGCTGCCAGAGCACCTTAGCAGCGCTTCATTTCTCACTCTCATGTTTAACCGTCTGTTGCTAATTTACTTTCTCTCCAGGCAATCCTTTTTTAATAGTGCATCCGTTTGTTCAGGAGACAATTGATTCCCTGCACCGCCATATTCATCAGTTACATTAACTGAAGCTTGTCCGGAATATGAATTATGGAGGCCCTCTCTCCATTTCTGTCCCACATTTCTAGCTGCAGCTTCATGTCAATAGACCATGTAAATACCTTTGAGGAAAACAAATGTTAACCTAAAGTCAACAATGTGCTAATTACGCTAATGATAATGAGTCTTGCACATATTCATCAATGCTTTAAGTGTCGTCTTGTCGTTGGGTTGTAAAGGGGTGCCTTTGCAAAATACTACATGCATTTATTGATGTTTCTTTCCTGTTGTGTCTGCTTCAACACAGGGACTTTGACAACTTGTCCGATCTCACAGAAGAGTCCAAGGTCAAGTACATCGCTCAGCGGTGGGAGGAGCTCGGATTAAAAGACGTCCGGGTTACTAATCACACGGCTCTTCTGAGCTATCCCGGACCCGCCCTCAGCACGATCGTGGATACGATTGGAAACCACTGTTTCCTGCCCAGCGGAGCGAGGTGTGGACAGCCATCCACATCCACGACTGAACCCTTTGCCTTTGCAGCCTACTCTGCTGTGGGAAGTCTAGTGGTGAGTTACATTGTACCATCAAGAGATCAATACCACACTCACAATTGTACTAGAAATATCAGATATGGGTCTATAACTTAAAACATTATTGTGTGATAATGTTGGCCAACCTAAAAATGTGGAATGTGCTTTACATGGTAATCAACCTAAATGCATTCGGATATGCCAACACAACCTAAATCGTGAAAAAAACTTGCAGTTGTAACCTCAAGTATATATTTCTAACTGACCTAACCTGTATTTGTTTTTATCTATTTTTTATCATTTTGTCTGTGTAACTTAATTTGTCAGATTGTCAAATTAGTTGACATTTTTACCTTGAATACAATTTAGTTGTTACCACTTAAAATAATTTTTTAGGTACTGTTATAAAAAAAGAAAGAAAAAAGAACTAAAAGTTACTCTACTGTTCAAAAATTTGGGCTCAGTAAGATTTATTTTAATTAGTACTTTTATTCATGAAGGATGCAATGAATTTATCGTAAGTGTCAGTAAAGGCATTTATAATGTTACAATATACACACACACACACATATATATATATATATATATATATATACAGTACCAGTCAAAAGTTTGGAAACGTTACTATTTTTAATGTTTTTGAAAGAAGTCTCTTATGCTCATCAAGCCTGCAGTTAAAAAAACAAAAACAAAAAAAAAAAAGTATGAAATTATGAAATATTATTACAATTCAAAATAATGGTTCTCTTTTTTAATATATTTTAAAATGTAATTTATTTTTGTGATGCAAAGCTGAATTTTCATCAGCAAGTACTCCAGTCTTTGGTGTCTTATGATCCTTCAGAAATCATTCTAATATGATGATTTGATACTCAGTTATTATCAATGATGGAAACAGTTGTGCTGTTTAATATATTTTTTTGGAATACTTTTTTCAGGATTCATTGATGAGTAAAACGTTAACAGCATTTATTCATAAAAACAGCATTTATTCAAAATAAAAACATTTCTAACAATATAAATCGTTACCATCACCTTTTATCAATTTAACTCATCCTTGTTGAATTAAAGTACTAATTTCTTAAAAAAAAAAAAAAAGTTATTGTTCCCAAACTTTTGAACGGTAGTGTATATTGTTACAAAAGATTTCTATTCTAAATAAATACAGTTCTTTTTAACTTTTTATTCATCAAATAATCCTGAAAAAAGTATCTCAGGTTATAAAAAAAATATTAAGCAACTGTTTCCAACATTGATCATAAATCAGCATATTAGAATGATTTCTGAAGGATCATAAGACACCAAAGACTGGAGTACTTGCTGATGAAAATTCAGCTTTGCATCACAAAAATAAATTACATTTTAAAGTATATTAAAAAAGAGAACCATTATTTTAAATTGTAATAATATTTCATAATATTACTGGGGTTTTTTTTGTTTTTTAACTGCAGGCTTGATGAGCATAAGAGACTTCTTTCAAAAACATTAAAAATAGTAACGTTTCCAAACTTTTGACTGGTACTGTATATATATATGTTCTTCTGACCTTTTAATCCATCAAAGAATCCTGTGGGAAAAAAAGTATCATGGTTTCTACAAAAGAACAGCTGTTTTGAACATTGATGATTTCTGAAGAATCATGAGACACCGAAGAATGAAGTAATAACAATAATTAAAAACCTATAATTTTAATTGGTAATATTTTACAATATATTTTACTTTTGATCAAATAAATGCAGCCTGGATGACAATAAAAGTAGCAAATGTCTTAGTGACTTAAGTCTGTTCCTGTTTGTTTGTTTTTTATTTCATTATTTTTTAATTTTTTTACCCACCATTGAAAATGACTGCAAAACAGGCCAAAGCATCAAGCTTTGCAAGTTTGCAACACATGGACTGGAACAGAATATGTGTGTGGAACAAGAGCAATTTTAACGCTCAAAGAACTCACTCCTGTTCCATTCCTGGTTTTCCATTTCCCACCCACTGGTGAGTGAAACCCTGATCCGAGTGATCACCCAACCACTCCACACTACAAGTGAAACTTTCACATTTTTGCTCCTCACTCTAGGCACACACGCTTTACACCACTCACTGTCACGTTTGGTCTGTGTTTTGCTTGAGTTGGACTGTTTGGTTTTGCCCTCTTCCCAGTTCATGTGTTAATTCATCTGCTGCCATAGTTTTTGCTTTGCCCTCATGTGTTACACCTGTGTCTAGAAGTTAATATTCTCGTTTAGCCTCAGTGTTTCCCTGTGTATTCATAGCCCTCATTTTCCGTTGTTCCATTTATTGCCCATTCCTTCTGCAACCGATGGTGACACTCACATGGTCTGAAACACCACAGAAATAAATATAATAACTCTCAGTACTTTTTGAATGCCTCTCAGCCATTCAAATTCACAAGCACTTGAACTGAATGTAATAACTTATTCATTTATAAATATAATCATTTAAAATACATTATCAACAATCATTGAACATAAATTTGCTTATTGACTTTTTATATTGTCAACTTCACTGCACTATAAATGTATTGCATTGGCAGCGGCAGCTGAATTAGCATCAGATATTTTTATGCAAACACACTCTTACTTTCACAGCCCTGAATGCTTCATCCTGTCGGAAGGTTAAAACAAATCCATTATGCAAGACTGAACCCATTTCACACACGTGTGTGATATATTCTCCAGTTATTTTTAGAGGTTATGCTTTCTGTCTCTGAAGGGAACAGGAAATGTCGAAGGAAGATGCATTGCCATTATCCGTTTCAAGACAGACACACTGTATCTAACAGGGATAAGCTTCAGTAAAAAGTTCTCAGATTTAGTCACAGTCGGTCTTTCATGTCGTCCTCCACAAGCGGGGTCAAAGTCATCCATCATATCACTGCACATACTCAAGGCTCTGATGTAAATTAAACTGCATTTGCAATGTCTAAAAATCAGCAGGGAAAAACAAATACGACCGGCTTGATGCTCAGGGATCTCGTGCTGAGGAGTTAGAGATTCATCCAGCTATCCTGAGCCACTCATGGGTCACTGGGCATTTTACATTATGTATTTTTACCAACTCCCAGCTCCACAGCTGGGCTAAAATATTCACCTTCTTTCCACTGAAAACATACAGATGCACAGCGATATCATTTTTAAGAATGTGTCATGATAGTTTTCATTTAAAGGGTTATTTCACCCCAAAATGAAAATTCTGTCAGTAATTACTCACCCTCATGTTGTTCCAACCCCGTAAGACTTTCATACATCCTCGGAACACAAATTAAGATATTTTTGATGAAATCTGAGAGCTGGCTCACTCCTTCATAGGCTTCTATATAATCGATATCTGCCATCCCAGAAAAGTTAGTTAAGACATCGTTAAAATAGTCCAAGTGACAACAGTGGTTTTTGTGCGCAAGAAAAACATTTAATTTTCTTCTGTGTGGGCCTCTGAGTGAGTTCACGTAATGTAACAGCGCAGCGCTTCTGGGTTGTACGTCAGAACGTAGGCTCACTATTGGCCGACGCTGGTCATGTGTGTGATGCTGGTCAATAGTGAGCCTACGTTCTGACGTACAACCCAGAATCTCCACCTAATTCACAACACATGCATACGCACATTAAATTTTTCTTAAAATCATTCTGTTGTTAGTGAATTTAGAGTATTCTAAATGAGCGACCACGTGCATGAGGTTAGTCATTTGCATAAGACACGCCCAAACATCTCCATATATGGGCTTTCCGTGTATTCTTTCCTTTTTCATTCTCAAAACCAGTTCACACAATAAACAAATTTTTATACAGACCCAGATTACAGGCCTATCATTAGCCAGGTGTACATACGTGTGAATCTGTGTTATTCCAACGTAATCTCACAGAAATTCGTACGTATTTTACGAGGTGGCTAATTCATATGAATTTCGTACGACCTACACTCATACGTGTCTAGACTCCAGTGATGGGTAGAATAGAGGCGGGGTTAGCGGTGGTCCTTCCTGGTGATGCTTTTTGAAAAATCGTACGAGTGAGGTCATATGAATTTGTACGAATTAGCCACCTCGTAAAATACGTGCAAATTGTGTGAGATTGAGATAGTAATTCAGAGAAACCTCGCAGTTGAAGCTATAACGCAGCTTTTCTTACTCTTTCACTGTAGTCTATATGATGAAATATATTTAGGATTAAATTCAATTGTATTATTATATGTTTATATAATAATATTATTATTATTATTATATTAATATTAGTCGTGTTAAGCTGAAATATAACTTCATAACACGATTATGCAGCACAGAAAAAGTGCTTTCTGCATAAGTGCAGTTGTTCCTACACTTTTTTTTTTTGCGAATTTGGAATAAATTTTAGTTTGAAAGTTCTTGGTGTATCATTTGTTCGTGAAAACGTTGGTACAGCAATTCCACGCACAAATTTCTGCATGTGCATGGTTAGTGATTAGTGAATGAGACCAAATGAGTCTTCTACACTTATTATTAGCTATAAATAATACTTATTTTTTATTATATTATTGATTTAGATCTTATTTGTTTGTCTTACTTTTTAGCGTAAAATGCTTTTCTCAACCGATTTTACTTCTGTAAACTGATATATTTCTGTTTGTCTGTCAGTCAGTTTATTTGTTTGTTTGGTTGGTTTGTTGGTTGCAGGAACCACAAGTTACTGCAATTAACAAGTTTTATGATTGGTTGGTTGGTAATACCAGGAATTTGTATATAAACGGGGACTGTTTCTACCAATGTATATCTTTTATGTCTTCCACCCAAAACTAATTATTTATGCATTTAGCACAGATATTGACATCTTCACTGAGTCAACCATGTGGAAACATCAAATGATGCTGAAAATGATCACTTGTACCAACAAAGAATGCCCTTTTAATATACTAAAGCTCAATCAACAAAGAAATCCCATGGTGCAGTTTCATTTCTTCAAGGAATCTATAAATGTCACTCTGTCTCAATCATTTTGCTCAGTTCAGATGGCCAAATCATTTTAAAGTCTAAACAAGAAATAAACACCAAAAAAACTGCAGGTAATTTGATGGTTTGTGGTACATTCAGTGGAGGCTTTACCTCTGGTCAGTAATAAGTCTGAGGAGGCTCCCGAGGCTAATTAGTTTTGATGAGTTAAATCCTCCATGCTCCCTGGCTATTTCTCTCCACAGCATATTAGTGATGATCAGGTGCACGCGCTGGGCAATTACCGACCTTAATTTCTTAAAGAAAGTGAGGTCAAGTAGTGAGAATAAAAGTTCCATTTATTTTCCTTTAGTTTCAGAATGTTTGTCTCTGGTCTACTCAAAAACAGGAGTTTTCTACAGGCTGTCTTATACATTTTGTAAAACTACCAAATCAAATATTTCAGCATAGATTAGCTTAGATTTGATTAATTTCCATAACTAATACATTTTTAATGAGCAAGGGACATTGACTTTAGCTTTGGTTGAAGCTATTTTATTTTTGTTGAATTATTTCAACAAAAACTTTAAGATCAAACATTAATCAGAAACACCCCGCAGCGCTGTCATGAACTTCTCTTCACTAAGCCTTTTTGATAAATAAAGAATTGCATATTGTTCAGACTTCGCAGTTTTAGAACATATGAGCCATGCAGTGGATTTGATCCCATATCTGCTGGAGAGAGGGGGAAAAATGCCTATTCTATATGTGTTGCATGGAACGCCTTGATGAGTGTTTCCTTTGATACGTGAGTTATACTGTTGGGAGTGGTCATTTGTATTCATTTAACATTGATTGTGTTATATAAAAACTAAACCTGTGAAATGATGAAACGTTTCTGCAACACCTCAACAAAGCTTGTGTGTTAACAGAGTCCGAACATGGATATTTACAAAAAGTTCAATCAAATGGACACAATGAGGGCATTTTAAATTCCTTTTAAATTTCAAGAGATTCTCACTGTAATATCGCTCTGCTGCCTCTTTAATGTGGAATGCAAAAATTAAATTGAGCATTGAAGGAGTGTTGAGATTTTATACACAGTGGACATGTCGCTGCTATCCCCTCTAATGGCACCGTGTGTGATTGGGGTGTTATTTAACATTCTCCTCAAAATAATGTTTAATTACGAGGCGCTCCTCAATCACGTAGATGTGAAAACAATTGTTATTTTCCTCTAGCTGCTTCGAGTCGCGGGGGTGAGATGACTCGTGAAACGAGCCGTCGCTCGTATACAGGAGCGATTTGTTCTCCACTATGCGTGCCTTCGTTAATTTCATTACCTTAATGACAGCCTCTCGGTGCAAATCTCATCCATTCCCAATTTTCTGCTGCTTCTTTGGGGTTAGACGGAACACTTTTATAATGCAAATGCAGACATTAGTGATAAATCCCATCTCTCACTGGCCTTGTGGTTTTGTGATACTGGCGAGATGTTTCATTTTCCTCCAAGCCTAATGAAAAATGAATTGAGCACAGGTAATGCATTTCCACTTTGTGTCTCCGGGCCTTAAATAGCATTTAGTTTGACCCCACCTCATCAGCCCTTGTCACTTGAACATACTCACTTTTCTTAATCTCACGTACCGGGTTCTGGTTTAATAGTGCAAACGAAATGACAAAAAGGACGCCACGGCCTGCAGCTGCCATGAATCTGCCTTGAATTCCTTCAAAGCTGTGACATCTTTGCTGTGTTGGTGCGTGATTTATAGTACAGTGGCTAATATATGTACTCGTCCCCCATTATACACCACCTGAGATGTTCACTTTGTTTTTACTCATGCTTTGCTATCTGTAATGAATGTGACAAATAGCTTTATGGGGTGAGTTACATGAGTCACTGCATTACAAATCAGAGGCTTGTTATTCCACACACACAGACAGCGAGTGGGGTCAGAATGCTGGGGGAGACTCTACCCTCAACCATTTTAAAAATGTAAATGTTTTAAAAATGTTTCTTTCTTTTTTTTCCAGGCAGAGGTGGTGGACGTTCAGTATGGGAGCCCTAGGGAGTTGAAACAAGTCCAAGCTAGTACAAATGTGACCAATAAAATAGCACTGCTAAAACTTGGACAAGCACCTTTGCTTTACAAGGTATGTTGTTAAATTAATATGTATATGTTTTATGCAAATCAAGGTACACTACCATTCAAAAGTACTTTTATTCAGCAAGGATGGATTAAATTGATCAAAAGTTACCGTACAATCTTTTACATTGTTACAAATTGCTGTTCTTTTGAGCATTCTATTCATCTATTCCTATTCAAGGAATCCTGAAAAAAAAAAAATGCATCACGGATTCCCCAAAAATAATAAGCAGCACAAGAGTTTTCATCATTGATAATAATAAGAAATGTTTTTCTGAGCACCAAATTAGCATATTAGAATGATTTCTGAAGGATCATGTGACACTGAAGACTGGAGTAATGATGCTGAAAATTCAGCTTTGACTTCATAGGAATACAATACTTTTAAAATATATTAATAATACTGTTTTTACTGAGTATGAGAATTATTCTCCACAACAATAAAAAAATCTTACTGGCCTCAAACTTTTGAATAGTAGTGTGTATGTGGAATTATTTGCTGCTTATTGACCCCATTAAATCAAAACTTCAAATACCAATGTTAATGTATATATGACAAATCACACAACTTTTAAGAACAAAGGAATTAACAATTTTCTCACATTCATTCTTGATAATTAAGTGGATGCATTTAATCCCTTCTAAGAGATTTCATTAATGAATAAATTAGATTAACTTAGTCTCATTAGACCAACAAATAACCATGATTATTAAAAGGCATTTAATCATAACAGAGATTTAAGAAAGTTATTTCTTATAATTAAATTACTGTGCAGCTGTTTGTGAAATCATTATATGTGATTAATGCATACATAATTATGGTACAGCTCAAATCATATATTTTACAATTACTTAACGATGTCTCTGTAAACCTTCACCAAGACAATTACTTTAGAGTAATGGGGATCACTGATATTTATTAGTGGGAAAAGCACAGGTAATGTCCTATAATTCGCTTAATCAAAGAAAGAAACCTGTTGGTTTTGTTGTCTTTGTATTTCATGTTCTCCCCTCAGTAGTTTTCAGGAGTTTAGCAGGGGTTCTCTGTCTGTATTATCTGTAAATGTGACATCCCTTGTTCTCAAACCTCCTTCATTTGTTGATGATGCAAGTAGCGTGTTTCTTCTCCGCCTTCTTGTCCTTATATAGAATTGAATGTGCATTTTTTGAACACAAGATTTTGTGTGAATACGTGTTTGAATTGCGGCCTGTTTTTCACACAAAGTAGTCACATGACTTCAAAAGCCTTGGAAAAGAGTTGATTGGAACTGTTATGGTAGTTTATGTGGCTTTTGGTGCTTCAGCAGTTACAATCGACATACTCTCATCTTTGTGTTTCATGGTTTATAAAGTCGTATGGGTTCGTACTGGCATGAGGTTGAGTAAATGACAAGATTTTCCATTTGTGCAAACACTTATTTTCATATTCCTCCTGCAAAGCAGTGTAATAAAGTCCACTGAAGGCAAGTGTAGATGAACCCAATTGCAACTTTATTAAATCCAAACATGAGCAGATACAAAAATAAACAAAGACTTGGCATGGTACAAAACATTACCTTAAACCTGAACAATAAACTCACCAACAGCAGTTACACAGACAAAGCTAGACAAGATACAGTGGAAACATTAGGGCTATTTATACAACAAGACTAACAAGAAACACCTGTGAACAATCAAGACAATCAACCAATCAGAACATGACACATAAGACAAGGGAAGCACAAGAGGGCCAGGGAGTCACATGACTCACATGAGAATTTCAAAATAAAAGCAGTGAACACAAACAAAACCCAAACCAATGTGACAAGCAGTATCACATATACCCCTGGTTTCACAGACAGGGCTTAAGACTAGTCCTAGACTAAAATGTAAGTCTGAGCTGTTTCCACTGAAATAAACTTGCACTGACTGATCTTAAAAATATATCAGTGCCTTTTTAGTTTTAAGATGCACATCGGTAATGTTTTTTTCTAAGCATGTTTATAAAAATTACTTAAATGTCCTAATTGATCTATGGTCTAATCCTGGCTTAGTCTAAGCCCTGTCTGTGAAACCGGGCCTTTATGTATTAATTAATTTGTTTTAGGATATTATTTTCAGTGAAGAGTGTAACTATTCAATATTCTCCTGATTTGATTATCCAACAAAACACAGAAAGTTTATCAATATATATATATTTTTTTGTTATGGAATTCACTTAAATGAATAAATGTAAATGATGTAAGATTTGACCTCAATGTACTCAACTTCTCTCACAAAGTGCTTTCCATCATCAAGGACGCATGAATAAAAGCATTTAGAATCTGAAAACAGACGAGAATCTTTAGACGTTACATCTATAATTTCCTGTTTCTATGTCTTTACATGAGTGTAGCAATGCAATACAGTAAGTGTCCATGGCTTCTTTTGCATTTAAATAGGTCATCATTGAAATTATTTCTCTCAAATAATTAAACATAATTCATGAAAAGATGTTCTGATACCTTTCTTTTGCAAAACATGCAATATTATAACATGGAGAACTAATGGTTTTATATTTTAGTTTTAGTTTTCATTAATATTCACTGAATGTTGACAGAAAGTGCCTTACGTTCATCAGCATACTGCAGATTCAATTGTTATGACTGTGTGATGAAGGTAACAGTGACTTTTAGGACCAATAGACTCTTGATTTGAATTCTAGCCCTGTACCAGGCACTCTTAGCTGTCATTTGTTTGGGAAGAGTTATTGATTTTCTTTAAAGCGAGTGCTTACTCTCAGTCTGCGAAGATCAAGCTTTTTGACTGCTCCTCTTCAGATAATTAGCCTAGAGAATGATGGCACTTTTGATCCGAGACCTTAATCTACAATCTCTGTCGCAATGCACGCTCCTGTGCTGACACAGCTCACTCTCACACAGTCCAAATGTAGATAATAATGCAAATTTGACTCTTGGCAGAAACACTTTTATAAGATTTTGAAAGGTTTATAGGGTACTTTTTTGTCTTCCTTCACAGTAAAACAAGAATTATGGCTCCTGATGTTTATGCTTTGCAGCATGCGACATTCATAACAAACAGCAAACCAATATCTCAAGTATAGCTCCAAAAACCCTTTCAATTCTCAATCCTGATCTTAGAATTGTACTTAGAATCCTTAGAATATAGTCTCAAACAGCTATATCACATATAGCTGCAAAACAGGCTGTTTAATGCAAGAAGTTCTGTAGTGAATGTGTCCATTGAGTCATTAACATAATATGATCAACAAGTGTACACTTAGCAGAGAACAGCCTTTTCCAACGTTGCTGTCTTGGTTCTGTTGGTGTCGTTCTATTTGCTTCTCTGTTTTCCCTACTCTTCAGCAGATTTCCCCAGGGTGCGCGGATGTTCCTGTCCTTCCCTGAAGGTGCTGAAATGGAAATATTTTAGGAGTATACACATTTCATGTATTTTCACGTAAATGTCTCCCCTGAGTAAATCAACAGATATGAACAGATTTTTTTTTCTGAAATAACGCTAATGTCACCCTCAAAACTAGATTTTGAAACAAGGCTATAGAAACTAGGCCTACATGTAGATATATAGGACAAACTCTTTACTGGAACAAGAAAAGTGTTTTTTTTTTTTTTTTTTTTTTTGAGTGAATTACAGTAAGCCTCAATCAGGGCAACAGCATTAAACTTGAAACAATTTGCACTAAATGGCACTAAAAACTAAAATAATTTATGTAATTGAGTAAAAGTAGCAACATTTAAGTAAAAATTCCACTTTGAAATAAATTAGATCGAATCAGTAAGTATATATATATATATATATATATATATATATATATATATATATATATATATATATATATATCCAAATTGCGTTATGGAATATACTGTATATATATATATATATATATATATATATATATATATATATATATATATATTCCACTTACTGATTTGATATGTGACCCCTGCTGGCAAAATGTGTCACATCGGGCAAATTTTCAAAGGTGAGTTATTGTTATTTTCATCCTTCATTTCATTCTGTATTAAAAAAAAAAAAAAAACTTCAAAATGATGTATGATTTTTTTGGATAAGACTAAACCAAATGACTGATCTACCCCTGTTTGAAGTCGATAGAGTCAGCAAAGTCAATTTTGAGAAAAACTGGGCTAAAATTTTCTGAAGGTTCCAAAACAAAATCACCTAGCAACCATACCTTAAAGGCCCACTGAAGTGCCTTGAAACGCGCAGCTTTGTATACACGTATATGTATATGATGCGTTGACGTCATTTCCACTGAAACAGGAACCTAAGGTGGGACATATTGAATGGCTCCTCCCCCTTTTCATATAGCCAATAGCGTTTAGTTTACCTCACAGACTGCAAGTCGTACTTGACAGCACCATGGGAGTGCTGGTGATACGTTGGATTCAATAGTAGAGGTGTGAATAAATTCTAGTCATTTAATTCCTAACCAATGTACAGTTGGGAATAAAAAAACGCAATAAAACTTGAGCAATCGAACACACATCTCCAACCAGTAGCATAATTTTATGTACAATATATGTGTACAATAACAATTTTCGGAAAAAATTACATTCCGATGTCAAGAAATCAATTTCAATAGTGCACTGGGTTTAATTTGCCATTTAATGAGATCTACTGTATGTTAGTGCCGAGAATTTTCATGTGAATAAATCCATAGATCCCGCGACTGTAACTTGTGTGCTTTCATGGGCTAGTGGTAATACGTTTCAAACGTTCATTTAAGACATAATCAGATCGCGCGAAAGGTACTCCTCTCAGAAAATGTACAGATAAAGATACTTTTTTATGTTTAATTGCTATTTGGAGCATTGGGATTGTTAGGCGAGGGCTTAATGAGCTCATTTGAAAACCTCAAATTCTACCAAAACTGACATTTTTCACTTGTTTTGCATGTAGCTCATAATTAGCCTGTGGGCATTCCGACTTATTTTGCCAGCACGACACACACACACACACACACACACACACACACACACAGTGTAAAATAGAAATTGAAAATAATTGTGTAAAATGTATATTTGCACAATGTATTATACAATTCTTTGTTAGATTACCTTAAATAAAATGTGTATCCATATTTATACTATTGGTATTTTTATTAATATTCCTAAAATTCATATTTTAAGTAAAAAAAAAAAAGAAATTCATTAAGATTGTGGTAAAGACTTACATTCACGCAAAACAAAAGTAATACCCGTGGCTCCTGACGATACATTGAGGTCTTATTAAGCAAAACGATCGGTCTATGCAAGAAACATGCCTGAAATTCACAGCCGCTGCAAACGATCCTGAGCACATTCACAACAGTCTGAAGCGCGAGCTTCCTGTCACATAATGACATGTGTGGAAGCAAACTCACTCGTGAGCTGATGCGGTGTTTGTTTACAACTGAGAAGGAGGACGCATGTGTTGTGTTGTTCATCAAAATCATACTTACTTGTGCTTATCATTGATGCATCAACCTACATATGCGTGATCTCAATCGGTAAGATTGACTTTTCAAAGATTCTCAACGTTTGAGTTCCTGCACATCTTTATGCGACATGAAACACGCTTTCAGACTGATGTGAATGCGCTCAGGACCGTTCGCCGAGGGTGTTGATTACAGATAATAATGTTCAATTTCTTCAACAGTATAATTGTTTCGGTTAATAAGACCTCATAAATATGTACATATTGCCTGTAAATATTTTGACCCTCAAAGTGACGGTAGACATTGACTTGCATTAAATACGAATCACCAAGGATTTGTGAAATCATGGTTTCAACAAAAAATCTTCTTATTGTTCAACCAAAGAAAAAGTCTCCTACATCTGGGATGGCCTGAGGGTGAGTAAATTAACAGCAAATGTTTTTTGAGGCCTTTAAATGTAGTTCCTTGACATTTATAAACATACTCGTTTGCTGTATATAATTTTAGTATCTTTAATAATTTGTTTGGGTTGAAGTAATTAGTGATCAGTTGTAATTACAGGTTTGGGAAAAGCAATAATGGAACAAATTAACATGAACGGATTTAATTTCAGTGAATTTAATAATGGCAACCCTACAAAAAAGTAATTAAAAAAATTAGTGGCAGGAAGATTATTGGCTAATTTCCTCTTGATCCTCTTTGAGACGCTGTGTGTATTAGAGACTGTAAGTAAATGTCAAGTGCTGTGTGTTTAGTTGTGGTCCTCTGTATTCCCGTGAAGGACAAGTTGTTGGCTCTTGTTGGCATTTAGCAAGAAGCATGATCCATGGCAGCATCATAAGCTGACACTCCCAAGCAACCGAAATACATACAAGGTGTTGATTGCTATCTAACAACACCCGTATTGAAAAGAAAAAGATTTCCAAGCCTGTTACAAGCCTAATTATCTTTATCGTGCATGGGGACTGGGTTCTGGCTGGCTTTTCATATGGATGTCAGGTGCTAGGGAGTTTCATTTGCACAACACCCAGTGGTGCATCTGCCTTCGCACCAAATGTGCCCGTCTGTTTGACACAGTCTAACCGCTGACACGGCTGGCACGATCAGCATAAATGATGTGCTGCTGCGCATATGGTATATGCCGTCATTAGTGAGATTTTCGACTAGATGTTCAAGGCAAACAGGGACCTTTGAACAGTGACTCAGATGATATAAATGTCTGCCATGTAAGACAGAAACATCCTCATTCTTTACCCCTGAAGAAAGGAGTATGCAGTTCAAATTTAGTCAAGTTGAGAATTATTTGCTCTACATTGAGGTCATTGATTTTTATGTGGGTGTTTCTTCAACTATGGACACTTTTGGCCCTGTGGACTCTTAGAAAATAAACTATCTTAAACACACTTTTCACTCTCCCTTGTTTATTTCACTTGTCTACTAACAGTGGATATGCAGGCATAACAGGAAACCTCTGTAATCTTTCTGAAACATGAACATATCCACATCTTAAATTATGTTTCATCTATAATGGCATTCTGTAGAAGTGACAGTTTTAAAACCTTCTTCATCTATTAAAAAAGTAGTATTTTAGCATTTTCGAATTACATACAGAATGTAGAATAATACTTCCATCCTTTTTGCATAATTTACCCAAATATATTGAATTAAATGACTGCAATAAAATATTATTTTCAGATAATATATCAGATAAGTAATACTAATAGTTTGCTTTCCCACATCACATGCCTCATATTTCATCATGGCCATCACTGACACGGTTGTCTTCTTGGTTGTGTGTGTGTGTGTGTGTATGTATATATATATATATATATATATATTTATATATTTATTTATTTATTTATTTATTTATTTATTTATTTTGGAAACAGGAAATCTGTACAAATCTGTAAATCTATATATAAATATATATTGTTATATTGTGGTTTTCATAAAGATACATTTGAATTCCTCCATTCCTGACTAGTTGAGGTGATGTGATAGATACTGTGGTTTGGCTAATTTAGCAGAGCTGTTGGAAGCTATAGTGAGAAGAGCTGCCCAGCGCTCCCAGCTGTTACGCCAAACACACTCAGATACTCACACAGACTGAGATGGCACAGATAGATCATTAATTACTCTTGCTATTATGATATTGTCCACCCACACCAGGGGCCAGAGAGAACTAGTAAACTCAAGAGACCTTGACTCACTGACTCCCACTAACTATTTGGATTGCACACTATTTCTTAGTCGAAGCACAGTACCAAATGTTATATTCATATCCTGTGGGGTCCAAATGTCTACAACCACTAGTGAAAATGCTTCTGTAAAATAGAAACATTTTAACAAAAAAAAAATCTATTTTACTGTGTTTTTGTTTAAATAAATGCCTTGGTTGAACATAAAATACTTTAAACGTCCCCAAACCTTTGACCAGTAAGTTCAAATTTTGTAAGTTCAAAATTGCCTTGTATTTAGAGTTTTCTCATCTCTCCACAGCTCTCTCTACTGGCAGAGGTGGGGTTTGGTGGCTCTCTTCTCTATGTGGATCCCTGTGATGCCTCGTTTGGGAATAAGACCTTTGGTGTGACCCTGAACCCAGGTGGGAACCCGTTTTCTCAAGAAAACTCCAGAGATGGTAAGTGTCTGCAACAGTGTCTCTTGTGAAACTGTAACCTTATTAAGATGGCATTAACACTTTATACTCTCATCAAACCTTTATTTAGATCATCCAGAAAGTATGACTATGAAATGTATGACATAGGGCAGCTAAGTTAGACAAGTGGAGAGAAAAAGATTTTTGTATTGTATCACTTTGCTTGACAGTGCAGTCATTAACTCATTTCCAGAGTGGTTATGGAGAAACTCATGAATCTATAAAATAGTTTCCCTTTTCCTTTTCACGGTAGAGTCTTTCTTCAATATTAATAATAATTAAAGCTGCAAGCAGCATTTATCGGGGTTCAAGCTATTAAGGCCTTTAAGGTTTTTAAGCACAAAAGCATCAAAAGTTATAAAGTATAAAGTTTATTTAGCAAGCATGTAACCACTGACATAATAGATGGAAAACACCATTTGCAGCCAATACAGGCAATGTACCATAAATATATGGTTTTAAAGCTTTTTAACAGTTATAGCTTCACCTATCGTCCGATCTCCATAAAATTTTGCACACTTGTTAATGATGTTATGTTATATATGCTCACATATGCTTTTTGTGAAGTTCTGAGTTTTCTTTTAGGATTTATAGGCTTTTTAGTGTATTTTACCATGCCCATTTTATAAATGACCCTATTACAGTCATCCAAATGCAAAAGTTAAACTTTTTTTCGCTAATTATTGATCTAGAGAGTTCAGAGAATTGTCCTAGACTGGTCTGGTTCCGATCGGGCGAAAAACCAGGGACTAGTTCGCAAAAGTAGGTTTTGGACAAAATGGGACATAGCAGAAATTTTTTCCTGCCTAAATCGAAATTGGAGATAGCCATTTTGTCCGCCTTAAGCCAGGGATCACGGTGTAAGACACTTGAGTCTGGGTCAAACGGTCTAAGAGTTATGATCAATGTTGTACTTTTGGTTGCTGTAGCGCCACCTATGGGCCAATTGGGGTCATACTCTGATAGGTTGTCCCCAAATTGAGTCCTACCATCTGGCCAGGTTTCAAGTCTCTAGGCCTTACGGTTTGGCCTGCACGATGCGTTTTACGAATCCTTACAATTACAATAGGGTTTCAGCATTTCATGCTTGAACCCCTAATAAAAGAAACCACATCTTTTTTTTTTTCAACAAGAAAGAAATCACATCAGGAAACAGTGAGTGAGTGATAGATAATTACTGTTTTTGGACGTCTTTGGTGCTGTACACTTAGACTACCTCGACGCTAATTAAAAATGTTTCATTTCAGACTTTTTTTTTTTTTTCAAATGATGAAAAAATTTACATATTCTAGTTTATGAAATTTAGAATAACTTAGTCTATTCATCTAAAAACAAAAATGACCCACTGATGACAATGTACCTGTGTGCAAGCAACACAGTGTGCTGTCCATGGTGCTGAAAGTCAACTATGTTCTGTGGTGCTGGAATCAAACGTCCTACAGTTAAAAGAAGTTTAATGTTTTTTTCTGTATTTAAGCATTCACAGATGACGAGCATCAATCAAGTTTTAAACTTATAGTGTGGGCGGTCCATGGTGCTGAAAGTAAAATGTGAATGTGCGGCTGTCCATGGTTCTGAAAATGAAACTACTGTATTTAAGAGTGCTGTTCATGACAGATGACCTCAGTGCAGCCCTGGCTGACCCTGGCTCTCTGCAGCGCAGGATCACTGGGATGTGTCATTACTGGAGTGATAGCGTGGGCTTACAGCAGGCCATGGAGTCAGGGCACAATGGGGCCTGCAAACAGATGTCTTAGCAGATGTTTCGCGCCTGTTCTCTCTTCAGCAAAGCCCTTTTTCAGAGCACTCTGCAGGAAACGAGAACCTGGTGAAGTTGCTGAACACTGTGATGTAAATTATTCAGCTGGACTATTGTCCTTGCAATTGTTTTGTTTGGCAATGAGAGAATATATGCAGTGTGCTCTGGTGAACCAATACACAGAACAGCAGGGGTCAGACTCATGTTATATTTATGCTGTCTTTATGATCCATAACGTAAGTTTACTTGTTGCTTAGTACTTTTGGACTTTTGTGTGTCTGTTTGTGTGCATATTATATATGCTGCAGACCATGATCTGTGGCTGTCGATGCGAATCCATGACTGTTGCATTCAATCAAAAACAAAGATTTCATCATAGAGAGGTTCGATAGATGTTGATAAATAATTTCTGAAATATTGCTTTCTTGGTTTTTCCAATATGAATTAATTATGAATAATGGTTATTCAGACCGCCTACTGGTAAACATATATCTAGCACATACCTAGCTGATGAAAAGTGTGGTAAAAATTTGGTTTGTAAGAGCTCATCTTTGCTTTGTTTAGGCCTAATTATCTGCTGTACAGTGATAGCTGTGTTATTTGCATTTTAATTTGAAATCTCTTTGTTGTACTGGCACACTACCTACTGGGACAGAAGTAGTTAAATTAAAGCAAAGGCCTGATAACATATTCTTACTTAGTCCCCTGCTAGATAACATTATTGTAACTCCATTGAGATAAATATTTACTGTGGAACGAATCAGCTACATCTGCAAAAATTAGCAAAGCCTTAAGCCAGACACTTTAAGTGATAGCAACTTAATTGATAGTTTTGCCTGTTTATTTGTCACAATTCTTTTTTATTTTCTCCCTCCCGTCTTAATACTCTGTAATTTGTTGAAGTAATATTCTGAGTTCAGTACAACTTAAGCTCAATGCACAGCATTTTTAATGTTGATTACCACAAAAATTGATTTTGACTTGACCCTCCTTTAAAAAAAGGCAAAAATCTGGATTACAGTGAGATGCATGCAATAAAAGTGAATGGGGCCAATCAATAAACATTAAATTACTCACTCTTTGAAATGTATAGCCACAAGATGATGAACAATACTGTTAACATGTTAACATTATTGTGAAAAAATCGCTTGACCTTTTCTGTGTAGTCCCCTTTCAAGTGGAACTCATCTGCGTCATGGTTTGACACTATGGGAACACTTCACATGAGCTGGTGTCTGAAGCATGTGTCTATACACACTAGGGCTGTGTTCGATACATCGATACGACGATGTATCATCACACACTACTTGTCAAAACGAGAATCGAAACAGCTGCTTTCTGTACTGATCCCGCAGCACGTGCGCAGCAGTGGACGCCGCTCGATTTGAATACAAGAACAGCATTTAAAACGGAGTGAAAATGTGCTGAAATTAATTAATAGAATTTAATTTATAGGCTAGAACAAGTTTTAATCTGACCCGCAGAGGAACATAACTGGGGTTGCCTGATATCAAGACACATAATCCCTCAATCAGAGCTTCACATTTGCGCAATACGGAAAGTGTTTTACTTACTTTTCTCAACCTGGCAACCATGTCCATGCGGGCTGTCTCCACTATGGATAAAAGTGCTGGCTTTCTGAAAACACCAGTAAGCTTGCAGTTTAGTGACCTCTTGTTCGATATTCTATTCACAGAAAAGTGAAGTACATCAAGTTTGTGTTTATTTACGGGCCTGAGAGAGATGACCTATATTGTTATACAGTGTTACAGAGGCCCTTCTTAATACAAAGTGCGACTGCCTAGACTGCCCTAGAAAAGCAAAAGACCTTAAGTTGCTAGAGTGCGGAACTGAGAAAAATGACTTTAAAGATTTTTAGTTGTCCCGCCAAATTAATTATAGGTAGGTCACTGGAAATCTGGCAAATAGATGTTTTAGTAATGAAAATTATATACATAAAAAAATCTTGAGCTCAAACTTGACTTTTGACCACTGTTTTAAAGTTACTGTACTCTGCCTTTGTATTGTCAGCAAAAATTGAGAAGTCATGCCAAGGCAAAAGGCAGTAACTTCCACATTATCAATATTTGGTTGCTGATCACCATTAACAAAATCATTATAGTAACACCTGTATAAAATCTAGTGATCATGGTATTTATTTTGTATGATTTACAATTATTTATAGCTATTTACTTATTGTTATCCTGTGCTTTGGTTGCATTCTGATGGCATTATTAATACATTTGACATGACAAAATACCTCCATAGATATATTAGTCCAACGTTGGCTCGATCGTGTTTAGGGCGGTGCTGAAGGTGCCGGCGAAGTTTTGGCACTCTGCCAGCTAGATGCATGAGTGTTTCAACCAGGTCCGGTACCCGAACTGGATGAGGCGGGGCTTTAGTTCTTTGTTGTATTCATCTGCTACGGCATGTGTAACATTTTTCTGTCAACTCTGCATAATCCTTCGCGATCGATATCGCACGTTTGTCGATGGAGCGGTTTCAGACCATACTAAATGTTCTGATGCATTTGTGCAGGACAAAAGCTCTGAGGACATCAGAAGTTAGAGGGACAGATGGCAGCTGTACGAAGTACACAGGCTACACCGTAATTTTAATTTTAATGGACAGTAAAACAAAGGCAGATAACCGTACAATCTGGTAGGTAGAACACCGGCACAGTAACTTCATATCCGTACCGTAACTCAATTTGAGCATTCCAAAACAAAGCCAAAGAGCGGTAACTGGAGTTACGGTGTTCTGCCTTGGTTTCTCATGGGCTTTTGGAAGTTACTGTTAAGACAACTCATTTTTTTTTTCGAAAAAACAACAGAATTGATTCAAGATACTCATCCACATGATAAAGGAGGTCTTGAATGTGCCAAAAATATAAATAACTCATTTTCGACCAAAAACGAAGTTACGGTCTATGTCTACGGCACTATAGTATGCAGTGTTTAATAAACAGCTGTTATACTAAATTCTGCTGAGGTGAAATTTATTGCAGACCCATATCGTGATATGGTATGGTGGCCTCTGTATCAGGATACATATCGTGACTTAGTTGCCAATAGTGTATCGCATCACAGAGACCGTAAATAGACGAATTGCATGTCGTGAGTTTTGTATGTTTGTTGAGTGCGTGTCTGTGAAAAACCACAAAATTGTAAACTTATGTGTGAATGACATTATTGACAGGAGTTAATCTGTATAATCAGAATATAGAGAGCGTGTGATGATGTGACACTGCTTTATTATGAGGATGATTCACAGCGTCTCTGTGTTGTTTATTTGGGAGCAGAGCAGGCTCAGTCAGTTCTTGAGGGGGCTGGCTGTGTTAATGTGAGCGTATCATTAATAAGCTCCTCTCCCGCCTGGCTCTCATCTCGAGGGATGAGGTTCAGACATCTGTGTCCTGTGATTCGATATCCCGTGTTTGCCGAGGCAGTGGTGGTGGATTTTGGTCATGTGGATTGCAGTTTAAGTTAAAGAGTTAAGCGGAGCTTGAGACGGGTGGTCCTTTTCTCTCACTCTATATCCCAACTCAACATTTTGGATTCGGAAAATCGCTCTCTGAATTCTTCCGATCCAAATAGAGTCCTGTTTATAAAAAATAATAAATAAATGCAAGATGTGTGCTTCCATGCGTGCCCTATTGATGTTGCTCCAGTGGGTGTGACAGATTTCGCACAAAATTATGTGTATTATATTATAAACAGTGGTGCACATAACTGGTGCACAGGTGCGCATGCATGGAAAAATAAACGAAACAAACGAAAATGTGGAGGGAAACGCTTTTGAGTGCCAACATTTTTGGGGACAGTTCGACAGCGCTTGAACACCGAATTGATTCCTCTATGACGTCAAATTAATGCCTAAAAGAACGAGCGCACATCGATGCTGGCGGGCGCGGTAAATTACTTCCGCAAGAGGATAACAGATCTACACGCGAGGAAATGGGAATTCGCGAGCTCATTTTAAACCCTACGCGCGCGCATGACATCTCATCTGCACGCAATACAAGCCCTCGCGCGCAAGGACATGTCTCGCATGATCATTCCCCACGCTCTCGTGCTTGATCTTCTCTCACCTGCTGCTTTTGCTCGCTCGAACACATTTATTTTATTTATTTATTTTTTAGTCGAGGGGCGGGACTTAAATGTCAAATTTAAATTTACCTCAAATGTCATTGGTTACTTCCCCTTTTCCGGAAGTCAGTTGTGATTGGACGCCTGTCCAATGACCCGTAATTCACTTGACTTGAGACATGAGACATCACTTAATTTGTTTTTATTTTATTTATTTATTTATTTATTTATTGTGGTTTATTAATGTGTAATGTGATTTAATGCATTGTTAATATGGTATAGATTCTTACCAGATACTTTATTAACAGGAAGTCTTAGGGGTACTAGTGATTGCATTCTTGTGTTGTTAAGAGATATTTACAGACAGTAATGACGCATTTCCATGGTTATTAGCATTCAGGTCCAAAACTTTGACGAGTGTCACAGAAATCGCACACAGAAATCCATCCTATAGCTTTGAGATCCATCAGGAAAAGCCACTCTCTTCATCATGCTACATGTTCATTTGTGTGAAGAAGCCCTTTGCTTGAGATGAGGTAAATAGCATTGCAGACAACATTAGCAAATCCATGATTATTTGGTTATCGATTACATTTTTATCGAGCTATCACGTTAATTTTTTTCAATCCACTGGTCACAATTGAAAGCCAAACTCAGAAATATATTGTATCCTATCCCTCTGGCAGGCAATAATTAATAAATGAAAGCAATGGAGCAGCGGCCAAATCAGTCAGCTAGACACAGGATTTTTCCTGACACGTTAATGCCATTTACATTCGGGTCCAGTCGGGTTCGAAAATAAATGCTGTTGGGTTGGACTCTGGTTTTATCGGGTCTTTTCGGATCGGGTTTTAAAAAATATATATAATTATGCACGTCTGGCAAGAAGTGATTCTGGTCAGGTACAGATTTAAGAGTTCAGGACGGTACCAGAGAAGCAGAACTGAGCACACCAACACATCCATATTAGGACAAGACCTGACAATGAACACAGAAAACACTAGTATAAAAATACACAAGATAACAACAGGCTAACAAGGGACAGGTGAAGGTAATTAATCGCTATGGGAACAACAAGGGTAACTGTCAACAAACAAGCCAGCTAAGGAAACAAAGGAAAACTGAACTGAACACAGGTAGTGAAACAACAGAACAATAGGAACAGAGACAACACTTCAACATAAGTCATTAAACTTAAAAAAGTAAAAAAAACAAGACCATAATTGTAACAAAATGTTGCCTCTGCTACTGACTGTTGAAGCTGAAGTACTAAAATTACTACAACTGAGGCTAAATATAATTAAAAAAAACTAACACATAACAAAAGCACATGACACAATTACTACGCATATTATTAACTGTAACACGTGCGCAGCAGTGGACGCCGCTCGATTTGAATACAAGAACAGCATTTAAAACGGAGTGAAAATGTGCTGAAATTAATTAATAGAATTTAATTTATAGGCTAGAACAAGTTTTAATCTGACCCGCAGAGGAACATAACTGGGGTTGCCTGATATCAAGACACATAATCCCTCAATCAGAGCTTCACATTTGCGCAATACGGAAAGTGTTTTACTTACTTTTCTCAACCTGGCAACCATGTCCATGCGGGCTGTCTCCACTATGGATAAAAGTGCTGGCTTTCTGAAAACACCAGTAAGCTTGCAGTTTAGTGACCTCTTGTTCGATATTCTATTCACAGAAAAGTGAAGTACATCAAGTTTGTGTTTATTTACGGGCCTGAGAGAGATGACCTATATTGTTATACAGTGTTACAGAGGCCCTTCTTAATACAAAGTGCGACTGCCTAGACTGCCCTAGAAAAGCAAAAGACCTTAAGTTGCTAGAGTGCGGAACTGAGAAAAATGACTTTAAAGATTTTTAGTTGTCCCGCCAAATTAATTATAGGTAGGTCACTGGAAATCTGGCAAATAGATGTTTTAGTAATGAAAATTATATACATAAAAAAATCTTGAGCTCAAACTTGACTTTTGACCACTGTTTTAAAGTTACTGTACTCTGCCTTTGTATTGTCAGCAAAAATTGAGAAGTCATGCCAAGGCAAAAGGCAGTAACTTCCACATTATCAATATTTGGTTGCTGATCACCATTAACAAAATCATTATAGTAACACCTGTATAAAATCTAGTGATCATGGTATTTATTTTGTATGATTTACAATTATTTATAGCTATTTACTTATTGTTATCCTGTGCTTTGGTTGCATTCTGATGGCATTATTAATACATTTGACATGACAAAATACCTCCATAGATATATTAGTCCAACGTTGGCTCGATCGTGTTTAGGGCGGTGCTGAAGGTGCCGGCGAAGTTTTGGCACTCTGCCAGCTAGATGCATGAGTGTTTCAACCAGGTCCGGTACCCGAACTGGATGAGGCGGGGCTTTAGTTCTTTGTTGTATTCATCTGCTACGGCATGTGTAACATTTTTCTGTCAACTCTGCATAATCCTTCGCGATCGATATCGCACGTTTGTCGATGGAGCGGTTTCAGACCATACTAAATGTTCTGATGCATTTGTGCAGGACAAAAGCTCTGAGGACATCAGAAGTTAGAGGGACAGATGGCAGCTGTACGAAGTACACAGGCTACACCGTAATTTTAATTTTAATGGACAGTAAAACAAAGGCAGATAACCGTACAATCTGGTAGGTAGAACACCGGCACAGTAACTTCATATCCGTACCGTAACTCAATTTGAGCATTCCAAAACAAAGCCAAAGAGCGGTAACTGGAGTTACGGTGTTCTGCCTTGGTTTCTCATGGGCTTTTGGAAGTTACTGTTAAGACAACTCATTTTTTTTTTCGAAAAAACAACAGAATTGATTCAAGATACTCATCCACATGATAAAGGAGGTCTTGAATGTGCCAAAAATATAAATAACTCATTTTCGACCAAAAACGAAGTTACGGTCTATGTCTACGGCACTATAGTATGCAGTGTTTAATAAACAGCTGTTATACTAAATTCTGCTGAGGTGAAATTTATTGCAGACCCATATCGTGATATGGTATGGTGGCCTCTGTATCAGGATACATATCGTGACTTAGTTGCCAATAGTGTATCGCATCACAGAGACCGTAAATAGACGAATTGCATGTCGTGAGTTTTGTATGTTTGTTGAGTGCGTGTCTGTGAAAAACCACAAAATTGTAAACTTATGTGTGAATGACATTATTGACAGGAGTTAATCTGTATAATCAGAATATAGAGAGCGTGTGATGATGTGACACTGCTTTATTATGAGGATGATTCACAGCGTCTCTGTGTTGTTTATTTGGGAGCAGAGCAGGCTCAGTCAGTTCTTGAGGGGGCTGGCTGTGTTAATGTGAGCGTATCATTAATAAGCTCCTCTCCCGCCTGGCTCTCATCTCGAGGGATGAGGTTCAGACATCTGTGTCCTGTGATTCGATATCCCGTGTTTGCCGAGGCAGTGGTGGTGGATTTTGGTCATGTGGATTGCAGTTTAAGTTAAAGAGTTAAGCGGAGCTTGAGACGGGTGGTCCTTTTCTCTCACTCTATATCCCAACTCAACATTTTGGATTCGGAAAATCGCTCTCTGAATTCTTCCGATCCAAATAGAGTCCTGTTTATAAAAAATAATAAATAAATGCAAGATGTGTGCTTCCATGCGTGCCCTATTGATGTTGCTCCAGTGGGTGTGACAGATTTCGCACAAAATTATGTGTATTATATTATAAACAGTGGTGCACATAACTGGTGCACAGGTGCGCATGCATGGAAAAATAAACGAAACAAACGAAAATGTGGAGGGAAACGCTTTTGAGTGCCAACATTTTTGGGGACAGTTCGACAGCGCTTGAACACCGAATTGATTCCTCTATGACGTCAAATTAATGCCTAAAAGAACGAGCGCACATCGATGCTGGCGGGCGCGGTAAATTACTTCCGCAAGAGGATAACAGATCTACACGCGAGGAAATGGGAATTCGCGAGCTCATTTTAAACCCTACGCGCGCGCATGACATCTCATCTGCACGCAATACAAGCCCTCGCGCGCAAGGACATGTCTCGCATGATCATTCCCCACGCTCTCGTGCTTGATCTTCTCTCACCTGCTGCTTTTGCTCGCTCGAACACATTTATTTTATTTATTTATTTTTTAGTCGAGGGGCGGGACTTAAATGTCAAATTTAAATTTACCTCAAATGTCATTGGTTACTTCCCCTTTTCCGGAAGTCAGTTGTGATTGGACGCCTGTCCAATGACCCGTAATTCACTTGACTTGAGACATGAGACATCACTTAATTTGTTTTTATTTTATTTATTTATTTATTTATTTATTGTGGTTTATTAATGTGTAATGTGATTTAATGCATTGTTAATATGGTATAGATTCTTACCAGATACTTTATTAACAGGAAGTCTTAGGGGTACTAGTGATTGCATTCTTGTGTTGTTAAGAGATATTTACAGACAGTAATGACGCATTTCCATGGTTATTAGCATTCAGGTCCAAAACTTTGACGAGTGTCACAGAAATCGCACACAGAAATCCATCCTATAGCTTTGAGATCCATCAGGAAAAGCCACTCTCTTCATCATGCTACATGTTCATTTGTGTGAAGAAGCCCTTTGCTTGAGATGAGGTAAATAGCATTGCAGACAACATTAGCAAATCCATGATTATTTGGTTATCGATTACATTTTTATCGAGCTATCACGTTAATTTTTTTCAATCCACTGGTCACAATTGAAAGCCAAACTCAGAAATATATTGTATCCTATCCCTCTGGCAGGCAATAATTAATAAATGAAAGCAATGGAGCAGCGGCCAAATCAGTCAGCTAGACACAGGATTTTTCCTGACACGTTAATGCCATTTACATTCGGGTCCAGTCGGGTTCGAAAATAAATGCTGTTGGGTTGGACTCTGGTTTTATCGGGTCTTTTCGGATCGGGTTTTAAAAAATATATATAATTATGCACGTCTGGCAAGAAGTGATTCTGGTCAGGTACAGATTTAAGAGTTCAGGACGGTACCAGAGAAGCAGAACTGAGCACACCAACACATCCATATTAGGACAAGACCTGACAATGAACACAGAAAACACTAGTATAAAAATACACAAGATAACAACAGGCTAACAAGGGACAGGTGAAGGTAATTAATCGCTATGGGAACAACAAGGGTAACTGTCAACAAACAAGCCAGCTAAGGAAACAAAGGAAAACTGAACTGAACACAGGTAGTGAAACAACAGAACAATAGGAACAGAGACAACACTTCAACATAAGTCATTAAACTTAAAAAAGTAAAAAAAACAAGACCATAATTGTAACAAAATGTTGCCTCTGCTACTGACTGTTGAAGCTGAAGTACTAAAATTACTACAACTGAGGCTAAATATAATTAAAAAAAACTAACACATAACAAAAGCACATGACACAATTACTACGCATATTATTGTAAGAAAACAAAGGACAAAGCAAAAATGTATTTTATGCCACAACTGCGGTCAAATGAGCTATACTTATTATACTACGCCATTATTTTACATTCTGAGACAAGTTCCAGGTTTTTACTGATTTCAAGAACCCTCCCATGTGATCCTACATGCTATAGCCTACTTACTACACCTGGCTCAATAAATCGAAGTGACAGCCTCGGTGACAACATAAACAAAACTGTGTGCACCTGTCTTTAGATGTCAAGATTCATTCCAGGATCTTGTTTGCTTATGATTTGTGAATGAAACAAAACAAATAACATGATGCCTTTAAGGAAGCATTTTTCTCTAATCGCAAAAATAGCGAAATAGGAGGCCATCCGCATTGATTGAATCAGAAATGCTTTGTGTACCTAAATTGTGGCCTCTGGAGAACAAGTGCTGTGCAGTTTTATTGAGCCATGACTCTTTCTTATTTATTTTGTTTATTTTGGATAAATTGTCCTGTCCTCCTGGTTGGGAAATGAGTCTAAAAGGTGCTGAAGGACATAAAGGGAGTGCTGACGTATAAAGCATTGCTTTCTTTATTAGTCTCTGCTCTGCTGGCTCGCTGCATTTAAAAAAAAAATGTATTACATAATTTGGTTAACCTTTAAAGCCAGGCACATATCTGAGGAAGAGATATGAAATATGTGGGTGACTTCAAAAAAATAATTTTACATGTTAATTTCAAGTTGCTGACAGGTGCTTTTATTCACATGGAACAAATTGTGTCCCCTGTGTTTTTTTAGAAACCTTGTTGAAGTGAAAAGAAGCCTTTGAATGGAAATGTAGTCATTTGCATATTTATTTAAATACGCCACTGCTTTGGGACTCATGTAGGAGTCTTTAATGAACAAATGCTTGCCACTGCTGTCAGGAAGAGAAACGTCCTCTGTGCAATGTCACTCAAAACCATCACATTGTGTCCCAACTCTCCCCTCGGTCTAGCTTCTCCTGTGGGTATCTCTGTTTTACGCCCTCTTTCTTTCTCTTTATTTATTTTTACATGTTGTCATTTCCCTCTGCCCTCTGTTTCTATTCATGCAGGAGTTGAACCTACAGTGTAAAAAAACCAATAGATGTAAACAATGAACACTGTCCTACAAGGATAGCAGATGATTTGTTTGAAGAGAAGCTGACAAGGTTACTTTGAGAGACAGCAGAACTCACCGAAAGGCAGATGCTATAGATTTCAAGGTTTTTTTATTTGTTTCTTTTTTTTTTTTCACCCACTCTTTAGCTTGTTTAGTAATGTATTGTCTGTTCATTCATATTACCAGTAATGTTGTGCTCCAGCAATTCAATTTGTTCCAAACGAAGCACCAGCAGCCCTTCAGGGGAACACACAATTGTGGCGTTTTGTTCCTGAATGAATCAGTGCTTTTGAATCAATTGCTTTGAGTGGATGATTCAATGACTCACTCATAAAGACAGACTGGTAACCTGCAGAAAATATTCATTTAAAAATCCCCACCACTAATGCACAGACTGACAGTCTGAGTGGAGCGGGCTGTGTATTAGAATTTAGAGTTAGAACTATGCATTTTATAGTTAATTTCATTATCGTTCAAAAGTTTGGGGATTACGTTTTTTTTTTTTTTATTGTTATTTATTTGTTTTAATTGAGCGCTAAATCAGCATATTAGAATGATTACTGAAGGATCGTGTGACACTGAATGCTGGAGTAATGGCTGCTTTGCCATCATAGGCATAAATACAATTTTAAAATAGAAATATTGTCAAATTGAATATTTCACAAAACTGTTTTACAATATTTTTGATCAAATAAATGCAGCCGTGGTAAGCATAAGATTTTAGATGCACGATATATCGGCCACAATATCGGTATCGGCCGATATATGTTCATTTTACATGTTATCGGCCCTATAAGAACATTTGGCCGATATATTAAAGCCGATAAGTAATGGATTATTTCCTTCAGCTGAGACACTTCAGATCCTCACTGTTCGCCATGATGGTTTTAAATTGCTTGAAATATGATTGTAATCACTTCAAAAATGGAAAATACAGTTAAGTGCAACATGTGCAACGCAAGTCTGTCATATAGGGTACATATAATTATAATGAGAACATTAGAATTATGTGCTTGGGACATGGATTTTAATGGTGAGACTTTTGTTTTTGTAATCAGGCTCTCAGAAATTATATAAAAATTTGGATTTAGATTTATCGGCCAATATATTGGTTATCGGCTTTCAAATATAAAGAAATATCGGTTATCGATATCGGATAAAATTTTCATCGATGAAAAGATTAGTTTGTGCCACGAAAATACAGCAGATTTTTTTTTGCCATATTTACATTTTTATTCACTAAAGTTCCAGCTTGTGACTTCATGTTACAGTTGCCCAGTCTTTAACTTAACTCATTCCGCTTTTTATCATTTGCATCCATTTGTACGGTCCTATTAGGTACTTTTTTTTGCATCTGTGCAGAAAGACGCAAAGCACAACAGAATAAGAATAAAGCGCTGCAACGTATGATTACATTTGAAGAACTTCTTTGTATAGTAATTATACTTGAAGCAGTGGTTCATTTACTTGATGAGTAGCTTGATTACTTCGGCTGGAGGCGCTTTTTAAGGCACCGTTCATTAAAGGAATGCTTTACTGCAGTGACGCCCTTTCCTGCATCTTGGAGTTGATCCTCATGTGTTCTCTTTCCTTTCTACCCCTAAAACCAATGAGCATTTGGAATGCACTCAGGCTGAAAATTGCCTTTTCTACCATCACTATCATTTGATTGGTATTCCAGCTAATAGACATGCAAATAAAACAGAGGGTACATCGCACTCCAGACAGAAATGTGGCACTTGGTCAATAACATTATGGAAATGTTGCTTCTACTTCTTCAGCTCTTTGTGTGAGCATGATAGCGCTGTTTCCAAAGTGCACAAGGGCCTTAAGTTGAGGAAATTACTCTGCCGTCTACATTTTCTCAATAGCGGCACTTCTGTCCATTTGGCGTGATTAATATGTCAGTCTCATGTTGAACCGTCATCGCCAATGTAATGCATTTTTGAGTAGTCTTTTTTAGTCTACTCTTCCTCGAGGTCTGAAAGCGGTGAACATGGGGTAATTCAACGTATCATGGGGATGTTTTTAAGGTTTCTACTGAAATAAAGGACTGTCACTCACAGCATTTGAGAATTTGTGAATGACATTTTGAAGGTTTAGATGTGTTTTTCATGGAGGATGGGTGGGCAGCAGCACTGCAGGCCGTAAGCTTTCTGCCATCTCTTTCAGAAGGTCGGGGCTGCCCCCTGCCTGGGCCGGCTAGGGCTGTCTTATCTCATCTGCAGAGGATGGGAGGGATGCTTAGTTTGTCCTGTTGCTCAGACCCCTGCTGTTGAACACCGTGCCAGAAACGTGGCCCCAGTCAGATGGCTGTAGGTTTGCCCTTATTGCACTGAGGAAGGAACGTAATGAAATATAAATAGCTGTATTTGGCACAGAAAACATGGACACAGTTCACATAACCAAGGCTTTAAATGAATCCAGCTCCTCTTGTGCTGCTGATTTGCTGTAGGGGTACACAAGAAAATATTAGTATTGACGGAAAAATAACTCTCATAGTCTGTTTGGACTCGTTTACTAGCTCATAAACACACTTTAAGTTTCATTGAAGTCTCATATTGTTTATTCATGAGTTTTCCTCATCTTTTGAAAACTGATTGTTTGTTTGTTTATCAAAGTTGCCATACTTTATTATTGTAAGTGCCTATGAGTTTGGATTTAAGTTTTTGTGAAAGAGATGATAGAAACAAAAATAATATTTTACTATTGAATGACTAAATTACTATTATTTTCAAACATGCTGCATTAGGATTTCTTGGATCTTTAACATAAAGAACATAAAGCTAATTTCAACAAACATGAGGGTTAATATCTTTGTTAAAATTCATTTACCTTTTTGACATGCTCTACTTGGTCAACATTTCAGTGTTTGTGACTTTGTAATGAGAATTTCTGCATCCATTCAAGCACCAAAAACTATTTTTATCTTTTGTTCTTCTCAGTTACAAACACATCAAATAGCTGAACGATTAACAGTAATAGGTCAAATGTAATAGTAAAACATACTGACCGCTATTACTCCTCGGATTTTGGTAGGAATTCAGGCTAAAGTCCAAATGATAATTTATTAATCAGTAATTAATCAATAATTGATAAATATAAATAATTGATTTAATTATTTGTTTGTTTTTTGATTGATTGATTGGTTGGTTGCAAATTGCATTTGGTTATTAGAATTAAAATGGCCTCTGGCTGATCGGAGTACAAAAAGAAATGCTTGGTTGGATAGTTTGGGGAAAACAGCTTTAGTGTTATAAATCTGTGAGAAAGACCATGTGATTTCTCTTGATCACAATGTTTCTCTGCTTTTAGTGAACTGCAAAAGTCAGCCCAGTATTTATAGAATTACCTAGTCCTAATGTTATTTACTTTTGTCCAGCACTGCTGCTGTCAAGCCGCCTCTCACTCATGAACCTTGCCTGCAGGGCCCGGCCCTTTCCATATATCCTGAGAGACATGGCCACAGTTTAGCCTCTGCAAATAGGGAATAATTTTACCAGACAAGAATTTACAGTTTTGCCTCTCTGCGAGCCCTCTGGCTCTGAATCCTGAATCCATTCCTCTCTTAGCATGCTGAGTGTGTGCGGCGATTATGGCTTTAGCCGGAAGCCTCTACCTCACAAAATGGGCAGTAATGAAGAAGGCAGTGTGCTCACTTTGAGCAGAAATGTGTGTGTTTGTGTGAAAGAGAGTGTGTTTTAACAACATTGTTGTGAGATGTGCAGCCGACTGGAGACTTCTTGTCTGATGCCCTGTGGTCTAAAAACTCACTTTCAGTTCATAATGCAACTGCTTTTTTGCCCCTCAAGAGCAGCTGTATTCACCAACATTTATAGATGTTAGATTCAGAGGTCGCGTTAGACTTCTGCAGTGTCCGTCATTTTGACGGACAGGGTCGTAAAAATGTCATCATAATCTATTATTTCCTGTTATTTTAATTTTATTTAGGACAAGCATGTAGGGTAGATTATGCATTTATTTATTTATGAATACATCACTTTTCAGGTCTCATTATGAATGTTTGTCCAATAAATCGCTATAAGCTTTGAGCTTTGTTACTTTTGATATGAAACAAAGTCTCAGCTTTCAAACTCTGTCCATTTTATCACAAAATTCAAACAAATACCGTTTTGACGCTCTTTAATGTGGCGCGAGAGGTCATTGTAGCACCTCAGTTCAAGCGAAGTGAAGCGCAAGTGAACGTGATCATCCCTTCCCCTTTAGAACGAGATAAACATAAATGGACATCAGAAAATATGTTGAAAGATATAGTCAAACTTACCGAAATCCGTATCATCTCTGTCATGTAATCGCTCAATCAATGTTTCATCCACAGAAAGACTTTAATAAAACAGCCACGGAACTCAGAAAAGCCATTCGGTGACCATGAAAGTGGTAGTCAGATCAAGAGCGCACTTGATAGTCAGCAAGAGCGTACTTACCAACAAGTGGACAGGGTTGAGAATTACAGTTAAAAGTTACAATAGATCACCCTCAGTGTCATCTGTCAAAATGACAGACGGCTTTCAGATTTTTTGTCACTGCTAAAAAAATTCAATTTTAGGTTAACGTGTCCTCTGATTGGAATGTATATCCATAAACATGTACAAGCATTTGACAGGCAAGACATCATGTGACAACAGTATTATTAATATATATATATATATATATATATATATATATATATATATATATATATATAGCAATCATAATGAGAAATGTTTTTCGAGCATCAAAGCAGCATATTACAATATTTTTTGAAGGATCATGTGACACTGAAGACTGGAATAATGATGCTGAAAATTCAGCTTTACCATCAGAAAAAAATTAATTGCATTTTAAAATATGTCAAAAGTCCATGCTATTTGCAGTCAGACCCTGTAGTAGTATTGCTTTGTTTATGTCATAACTTTGGAAAACCACATGCAGATGCAGGGATTTTTCTGGTACTCAGGATCAATTTTGTCCTGAGGCAAACTTAACTGAGATCTTAATAGTTTAATTTCTCTGTAGTTGTCACATTCACGTTAGTTTGGACTCGTTATGTTTTGTCATCATCTGCCTTCATCACTCATTTGTTGTCACGGACACGAATCACGTTCAACTGTGCACTCATCAGTCACCATCATTAACACCTGTATATATGTTCAGTTCTGTTTCAGTCCAGTTTCCGGTATTGTCTATGTTCAGTGTGTGTTGCTATCCGTTTGCCTTCCTGTTGGATCTTTAGAGAATAAACCTTTTGAATTACGTCTTCCTCTAGCCTGGGAAAACCCAGACAACTTCCGGCAAATTTAGATTTGCTCTGCAAGTAGTCTGGCAAAGAGCTCATTCAAGCCCATTTCCATGCCGTCGAAATCGCGGCACCAATCAGAAACGTTGAGGCGGGCTTTACACAATGACGATTGCTCTGATTGGTTTTAGGTCTATCCAATTGCACCCAGAGGCATTTGAGCGACGTCCGTTGGTGAAGCACCAACTTTTAAATGCATTATTATATTCAAATTGCAAACGCATGAGGACAGTCTCCATGAAAGACCCACTGGCAGATGAACGTGCTACTACATTTCTCTCCGAAACGGTAGGAAATTAAATTAGATTTAATAGAGGATTTTAACTGTGACAAGATGATTGACAGGGCAGTTTACGTGACAGGATGCACGCGACAGATCCGTCTGATAAACATGACGAAGTAGTATGTCCCAAAGCTTGCCTACTTTTTTGCTACACATTCAAAAGTAAATACATTTTCTTCACAAAAATAGTACATACTTTTATGGCGTAGTGTATCTTAGGCGAATTGGGACACAGCATATGTCTTTACACGATGCCGATCGCTCTGATTGGTTTTAGGTCTATCCAATTGCGCCCAGAGGCATTTGAGTGATGTCCGTTGGTGACGCCCCTTTGGAAATGAGTTATTAATGAAGCTTTGCCAGACCATAACTCAGTTACTACTGAGAATGGTCTGGTTTTAACCAGGCTAGTCTTCCTCATCTGTCTGCCAGCAACCACCCCTGACATACCCTACAGAGAAAGTGATTTTTAAAAGTTGCTGTTCATTTTGCCAAACTTTTTTTAATTTTAAATTTTTTCGGTTGCTCGAAAATATGTGGAAATGTGTGATTTTGAGGGCATGTAATGATCTGTGTGTTGTGTAAGGCTCCTGCAGGTGAGAACACAAAGAGAGAAGCTATTAAGCTGTCATTAAAACCCAATCATCATTAAACAAGAATTTGCCGTCCCCCAGGTCTGCTGATACTCCAGCAACTAATCATAAAAACATAATAAAGGTCAATTATGAAATTATGCCATTTTAAACACTCGGATGCCACAGTGAGGACCAGGACAACATTTTTTTTTTTTTTTTTTGGCCCACACGTCTGCGGTGGGTTACTGTGGATTTCTTGAGTAATTTTCAATCTGCATGGATGCTGTCTGTGAATTTCTCATCTGACGCAGAGCAATGGAGCTACACATTCACTTATGTCTTATGTATAACAGGCAATATATATTGGTTTGGTCATATCTAGAGTGTGATTTTGTGACAGTGGAAAGATCTAAAGGATGATCTGAACAAATGCACTCGCACACATTCATCTAACAAATAAAACTTGGTTTCAGCCAGCCACAGAAGGTGTTGAGGTTATTTTGAAACACAGCATTATTCCATAATGTACTGTTGTGTCAGATTGGCCATTTCCTTTGGGAACTTGACCAGTAGGTCAAGGAGATTGGAACAATGTCACCTCATAACAGGTTTCTTTCGGTCGAGAACATTGTGGTATTTGCTGGTTCCAAATTTCTTTACCAGCTGTTGAACTGAATGCCATTGACTGTCTTGAGTTCTGTGTTCCCGCCCCCAGTGTAAAGCAAAACGTTATTGGTAGTAACGAGAATGTGGTATGATTGGTCAGCGCAACGTGGCCGTTATGTGATTGGCTTGAGTGAACGATGAGTGGAGTCCACTTATTTGTATATTTGTCCGCACATCTTGTTTCAGAATCCACAAATGTGTGCGATTCACAAATGCAATGGAAGAAATTCACAAATGAATGCCAGGCAGAGTTGTGTTTGTGACATAAAACACATTTGTATTTTTATTTAGCAAATCTCATTTTATTTATTTGTGAAATGTATTCATTTTTGTAAACTCTTTAGATTTATTTGTGGATCTTAATCTATTTTTTTTTTCTTTTTTTTTTTTTTTTTTTTTGTGAATCTTTTTACATTTATTTGTGAATCTAGTAAAAAAAAAAAAAAAAAATTAACATTGTTTTAAACATTGCACGTTGCATTTGTCCCTCATCTGTTCATTTATGTAAGTGTCTGTGTGGCCTATTTCTCAACACACCCTTTTACAATATGACTAATGTGTCTCTCACACACTCACTCTTCCTCTTTGTTTCTTACTTTCTCAAGGACAGCTCTCTGTTGTGCTGAGAAGTACTGACTGTTCTTAGATATAAGAGAAAGTACAATGGCAATAATCTGCATCTGCATATCTTGTCTCTTTCAATAGCTCTGTTTTCTAAAGGTCCTTGCACACTGAGTCCGAAATTTTCGTATGCGTTTTTTTTCTTTCATATTCATCATTCGGTGGCTCTGATTTGTCAAAACTAGTGGTCAACCGATATATCGCCAAGGCCGATATTTGAATTTTTTTTAGATTACGCCATTGGTTAATAAATCTTTCAGTTCGGCCGATACAGTTTGTGACAGTGCATTAGCGCTTTTTTCAACTGGCTCGCTCTGCTCCGCCCAGTGGACACGCACCGTAGGCAAGCCACTCAGATGTGAAGCAGACATCTGACAGACAGTAAATGACCAATCATCATTCACTTTTTAACCTAACGCTACATTGTGTTACACACAAAAACACTCCGGCATGCAGTTCAAACAGTACCGTGATATGTCAGATCCGCAGCCCAGTGGTAGCTCCAGTAGGGGATGTGATTTATTTTGTGCGAAAATTTCGGATGAGAATTTCGGACTCAGTGTGCAAGGACCTTGAGTCTAGTGAGCTACTTTGCTGCTTAATACCTACATAGGGAACTACCTTCTATGACTCCACTCTCCCAACCATGGAAAATCAGAGATTTGATTCACAACCGAGTCTAATAGAGTGGATGTTAGTATGTGTCAGTGCAATACTTCAATAAGCATGAAAATACACTGCACACACAAAATAGTTTGTAGCCTGGGGGAAAAAAGATCCTGGGAAAAATTTTCCAAGGATAAATTGTTCCGGGTAATTTCGATGGAAACGCGGCTTATGTGATTGTCCCACTTCAGGTCCGGAGATGGTGGTGCCCAGGAACCTGAATGACTCCACTGCTGCCACAGTTCCAGTTTTGTCTTATCACTCCACAGAACAGAATCCCAAAACATCTGTGGCTTATTTATATGATTTTGAGCAAATTGGACTCAACTTTTTTTGTGCTGCGAAAGAGACGCTGTTCAACAGGCGGCTTTCTGCCCATGCGATCCGAGATGAGATACAGAAAAGTACATGCTGCTTTGGGCTTCGGGTGTGCACTTAGACAAAAACATGCAAAGATATGTCAAAATGTCCGTCTTGAGGACTTTTTTATTCTTAAACACAATGAGTTATGTCTTCAGTATGTCTATCAGCTGGGAAAGTAATCGAATGCTTTTCAGTGTATTAGGTCTGTGCATTTGGTCTTAAAGGTGACATTATGCCCCTTTTCACAAGATGTAATATAAATCTATAGTGTCCCCAGAATGTGTCTGTAAAATTTCAGCTCAAATACCCCCTAGATCATTTATTATAGCTTGTCAAATTTGCCCCTTTTTGTGTGTGTGTCCCTTTAAATGCAAATGAGCTGCTGCTCCCCGCCCCCGTTCAGAAGACGACTGATCCTTTACACGAGTTTCGGATACAATAACAAAAACGTGCAAATCATCCAAAATCTGTACAGTAGGCTCTTATTAGTAGTAGGCTAAATTGTTCATTTCATACATATTTTTTTTCTGTTGTATTTTTTTTATTTGTCCTATTGTTTTTATATTTTTTATTGTATTACTGAACATTTCAACTCACGGGTTGACAGTGAAACTGCTCTGAAAGAACAGATTAAGGGGTTGGGGTTGGGTCTCTCCGAGACCCTCTAAAAAATAAATAAAAATCCTCCTGTAAAGTGATTTACTAGACATCTGTCAGGGTGTGTGCATGCAGAAGAAGATGAGGAAGGCAGAAGGCTCCAATACAAAGTGTTTACTTACAAAATATAACTCAAGCAATACAAAATGGCAGGATACACACACAGGTTGCGACATTACATAGACGAGAACGGACCAAGACTGACTGAACGGAGGGAACTAAATACAGACACTGATGAACACAAACCAGGTGACACAGATGCTAATGATGGTAGATTTGGCAACGGATGAGTGGCGGGAAAACAAAAGACATGTGACTAACAAGGCTGAACAGAAACACAACAGTTACAACATCAATCTTATATACATTAAGACTATTATGAGCTTCTTTTCTATAGCTTCTGTCTTCGGTGCATTTTAAAGAAAACGAAAGCTTTGATCATTGGAGCAGATCTCTGCATCTCCGTTATAGACGCCTCCACTTCATGACTCTGTCCTTTGCTCTTTCTTCTTTTTACTTAACCACTCACCCATTCTCAAATTAGTACCTTGAATTCAAAAGTACTACATAATACATGCATTATTCCTCCTCTCAGCTTTTTTCTAAGATGGATTGACTTCCCTGAGGAGAACAGAGCAAGTTTGGGGCAGAGCTTAAGTTGCACTGTCTCTTTGCAGATCTGAAGTTTTTTTTCAGGTGGATTTCAATTGCTGTTTTTTAAATTAAGAGTAAAATGTGACACATCTGTCATATACTCTACTGTTCAAAAAATCTATGTTTTTGAAAAAAGTTTCTTATGCTTATCAAGGCTGCATTTTGTTAGATCAATATTACAATTATTTAGTACAATTTAAAATAACTGTTTTCTATCAATTTGTTCTTGTGATGTCAAAGCTGAACTTTCTGCAGTCATTACTCCAGTCTTCAGTGTCACATGATCCTTCAGAAATCAAACTGGTTTATGATTTTACATGTCTTTACTGTCAATTGAATGCATCCTTGTTGAAGAAAAATATTAATTTATAAAAAAAAAAAAAAAAAAAAAATCTGGCCCCCAAACCTTTGACCTATACTGTATCTCATTTACTTTAGTCTTTTCTAACTGACCACATTATTAACATCACGGTTGACTAACATGAAGACTGTTGCAATTACTGTATGCAGCTTTTTTTGATAATATATTCAAACATTATCAATATTATGCAACAAGTAGCTAAAGTCTCCTCCATTATCATCAAATGCCTTTTCATATTGTATAAAAGAAAATATACTCAAGAAAAAAGCAAAGACCGGAAAGATGTTAATTGATGAGAAGCATCTCCACTAAAGCATAATTAATTTGTTATTCAGTTTCCAGAAAAGTATTTTACAGCGTAATTTACCCATGATCTTATACTAAACTTTTAAGGTGTTAAGCACTAAAGTGTTAAGCTGCTGTAGTCCATGCAAAAAGCTGTTCAGAACAGTGAACAGCAAATTTATGGTTGTGTGACCTCAGGTTAAAAAAAAAAAAAAAAGAACAACTTGAAGGGATGTAAGCAAGACTGTATAATCAATTAAACTCAAGAGAGATGAGTAAGTTCTCCTCATGAAAACTGCTGACATTGTTCTTACGCCAATGAATTACCTGCTTTTTTGAAAATCTATTTGCATGTAAATGTGCGACTCCATGTCATATTTTAAAGTGGAGAATTTTTTTAAGGCGAGATCAATTTCATTTGCTTCAAATGACTCACAGAACAAACATAAAGTCTGTATTTGTATTGTTAATAAAATACTGTAGGACTGCTTACTTTAATACTACATATTTATACAATTGATTTTGAGCACACAATTGAATTTTGAGGACACAATATTCTAGAATATGTGTGTGTACGTACACTTGAACTGCATACTAAACTTTTTATCAAGTGCAGTTCCAGTAGTATGTTAACATGATATTTTCAACACAGATAATACAGTTGTATTTGAAATGATTAAACCCCCATTGCAAATCAGGTTTATTGCCAAAATTTACAGACTTTCAGCTGTTTGCAATGAACAAATCAAACAAAATTAATTGGCATAGCTTAACACAACAAACGTTTCAAGTGGTTTCCCCAAATTCATCTGAAAATGCCACTTTTAATGACTTCAGCAGTCTCAAAATTGTTCAACCCCTTCATGGCAAGCATCTTTAGTACTTAGTAGAACACCCTTTTGCTGTTATGACCTGCTGCAAACGAGATGTATAACCAGACACCAGCTTCTGGCAGCGTTTTTGAGGAATCTTAGCCCATTCCTCATGAGCAATGGCCTCCAGTTCAGACATTTTCTATGGGGTTCAAGCCAGGTGACTGTGATGGCCACTTTAGAATCTTCCAGGACTACTTCTGCAACCAAGCCTTGGTGGAATTGGAGGAATGCTTGGGATCACTGTCCTGTTGGAAGGTCCAATGCTTCAGCTTCCTCACTGACAGCATGACGTTTTCTCCTGGGATTTCCTGATACTTCAATGAATCCATCATGCCTTCCACACGCTGCAGGTTTCTAGTGCCAGAGGATGCAAAGCAGCCCCAGAGCATCACCGAGCCCCACCATGCTTAACTGTAATGGGCATTTTCAGCAAATGCTTCATTCTTTTTCCTCCAGACATACTGCTGAGCACTTTTCTTGTGCTTTTGGGTCAGTAGTGGTGTACGTCTCGGAGTTCTAGCATGGAAACCGCACGAGTTTAGTACGTTCCTTACTGTGCAAGCTGAAACCTCATTGCCTGTTGCCACCAAGTCTTGCTGCAGGTCTTTTGCAGTCATTCGATGGTTTTTCTGAACCCGCCTTCTCAGAAATTTAGTTGCAGCCGTTGATAGCTTCCTTTTTCTGCCCCGTCCAGGTAGTGTAACCAATGTTTCTTTAACTTTGAACTTGCAAAACTATGCTTTCAATGGTGTCTCTAGGAACATTTAGTGCCTTCTCTATCTTTCTGTATTCTGTTCCTTGTTTGTGAAGGGCGATGCTGTCTTCTCTTAACTTTTTGGACCATTCTATTGACTTAGCCATATTTCTAACATGCAGTCAAACATGTACACTCAACAAACCTAGCCATTTGAGGTATTTTATGTGTTCTAGCTCAAGCACACCTGGTGCAACTAATGAAGCCCTTGACACCTGTTTTGCAGATTTGTGTTGTTGTGAGGGATTCTATTCAGGGGTTAAATAATTTTGAGACTGCAGAAGTCATTAAAAGTTGCATTTTCAGTTGAATTTGGAGAAACTACTTGAAACATTTGTTGTGTTGAGCTATTTCAATTACTTTTGTGTGATTTGTTCATTGCAAACATCTGACAGTCTGTAAATTTTACAATAAGCCTGATTTGCAATGGGGGTTGAATAATTTCGACTACAAATGAATGTGTGCATGAAGCTCTTACACTTCATTCTTCAAAATGAAGAATTCTTTCCTGTTCTTTATTGACATGAGCTTGTCTTGACTACAGTCATTCTCAGAGATTTGATTTGTAACACATCGAGACTGAATGAAAAAGTTTGCATGCGAGCTACTGAAGTGTTTGTAATCTGAACACTGCACATATGTCCCCACCGCAGGCGTGTAATATATATCTCATGAGCATATCTGTGAGGAGGGAATGAGTCTAAGCCCTGTGGGTAATCGCACTTCAGCAAATAACTCTTCCTGGCAGGCTTGTTTGCTAAAAAAAATGTTCTCACACTTATTTTGGTTCATTTTCAGCGCTTTTTTTTTTTTTTTGTGGTGATGTTTGCACTGTATTGTACAAGTGTGACTCTGTATCCTGTTAGTGTTACCTTGACTTCTACTTTAATTATAATTACATTAGTTAATCATTGTCTAAATGAATCTTGCTTATCGAAATGTAATGAAATATACTGAAATTACACATATGCATCAGCAGGGAGGCATCTATAGCATTAAAGGGGCACCAGGCAACTCTTGAGTGTTTTTTCTCTACGAAGCTCCCCCTAGTGTCTGGTAGTAAATGCTTTCATACACTCTGTCGTAAAAACGAACTGTTGTCACCCCACCCCCCTCGCCACGAGCAACCCAGCTGATCAGCTGTCAACCCAGCTGAGCAGAGGAACCGGCTATTTCAAAGCCAGTTATGTCTACCGAGGCAAGTAAAGCAATATTTTCTTTCCAACTGATGGCGATTTTTTTTTTTTATTATTGTGTTGTCATGCATACTAGTATTTTTACCGGGAACGAACGATATGAACGAGGCGAACTACTGCTTTCGTGTTTGTTTGTTTTTGGGAGAGTGGGCATGAGCATAAAATATATATATATCGGAGGCTAATATTTGTCTAAAGTTATATTAGCAAGGTCTATAAGTTCATCTGGTAGAATGATGGTTTACCTTTGCTTGTCTAAGAAAACATCAGAACGTTTTTTCTAGCTCGATCATGATATGTGCAACATGTTTATTGCCTATTATCAGACGCGTTGACTTAGTGACATAAAATAAAAGTGTAAGGTACACAAATAAAACCGACAGAGGAACGGCCACACAACTACAGAAATCAAACGTGTTTGCTAATGACAATGCCTAACATCAAAGTTATAGTATCTAACTTAGCGTAACGTTACTAGTAAGCCCGTAACAGACAGCGATCATAATAAAAAAACTTTATGGACAATAGCAAACATCCTGAGGTCGCAATTACTTGAAATTTAAATATTAAACACAGTTTATTCCAAAGATACTTACAAGTGCAACAGCAATAAGGCCAGGTCAGCATCCGTTTTGCAGGCTTCTGTTTCTCTCAGTTCTCACCATTCTGAAAAAGCCGGTCCGATATTTAACTTTACTCGAGTCTGACTTATTGCTCGGTCAGTCTCCCGTTTCCTCTTTCGTTGGTCCTCCGACAAAGATTTCCTAGCTTTCTGCTTCTTTTTACAGGCTCAGCCATAACTAAATCTATCGTTGCCCTTTGCTTAGCTAGCTGGTGCTTGAATGGGGGCGTGTAATTACGTGTGCAGTGCCGTCAAGCAATTCGTTACATCGCGAGACCTGATATCACGCGATACTTCCTGGAACACGACCCGCGTCCCAAAGTTGCAAGTGAGTTTTTTCCGCTCTCGGGCACCAGGGGGGTGCGAAACCACCACCATTCAACCCGAAATAAGTAATATAACCATTCCACTGACTCCGAAGCTGTTCAGTTAAGGTTAAAAAGTTACCTAGAGCCCCTTTAAGCATGCCATATCTAATTGATTTGTGATATGAATCTGTGTACTGCACAAAATTCACAGGGAGATCAGGTGAGTAATTCTGTGTGGAATAAGGGAGCTTTGTTTGTGCTGATTACAGTGATGAAATAACATTGCTTGAACCTTAAAAAAGATGAAGTTAAATACAAGATGTCAAGATGTTTGAAAGTGTCTGTGTGTCACTGTGCATGCATATTTTAAAGTTTTATTTTATCGGGGGAAATATATCAAGATCTTTTTTTTGAGAGAGAGAGAGAGAGAGCTCTGCATTTTATACAGTTTATGTAATACTTCTACTAAAACCACAACCAAGTCAAAAAATAAATGCCCATTTTGATGAGTTATTTGCAGATTTGTAGGTGAAACGGAACAATAAGCTTCATACAGGACAATAAATAAAGACACTTTGTAATTAGGGGGGTGGTAAACAAATTTTAACTGTGCAGGTGTAGCACAGTATTACATTGAATATACTGTTGTAAATGTAGACAGATCCAGTATTACATATTTGGTGAAAGTGTTATGGTGATGTAAGAATTACGGACTTATGGACTGTTTGTCTGTGAATTAATGGCTGGGATTTTTCATTAACTCTTTCTGTGAGTTTCATTATTACGGCATTAAATAAGTGAGTCATTGATTGATTCACTCAACCAATTTGTTCAAAACACTGATTCATTCATGACTTAAACAAGTGGCTGGTTTTGCGTGAGCCAGTGATTCATTCCTTCAACCAATTCTTTCAGCAACAGAAACATCACAACTATGTGTTGGTCTTTCAATGGATTTGTTTGGAGCTATTTTCGTTTAAAATGGAGACAAAGAAAAGGGAATCAAATTTATTTGAATAATCAACATTCAAATACAAACTGAGTTGTATACACTCACCTAAAGGATTATTAGGAACACCATACTAATACTGTGTTTGACCCCCTTTCACCTTCAGAACTGCCTTAATTCTACGTGGCATTGATTCAACAAGGTGCTGAAAGCATTCTTTAGAAATGTTGGCCCATATTGATAGGATAGCATCTTGCAGTTGATGGAGATTTGTGGGATGCACATCCAGGGCACGAAGCTCCCGTTCCACCACATCCCAAAGATGCTCTATTGGGTTGAGATCTGGTGACTGTTGGGGCCATTTTAGTACAGTGAACTCATTGTCATGTTCAAGAAACCAATTTGAAATGATTCGAGCTTTGTGACATGGTGCATTATCCTGCTGGAAGTAGCCATCAGAGGATGGGTACATGGTGGTCATAAAGGGATGGACATGGTCACAAACAATGCTCAGGTAGGCCGTGGCATTTAAACGATGCCCAATTGGCACTAAGGGGCCTAAAGTGTGCTAAGAAAACATCCCCCACACCATTACACCACCACCACCAGCCTGCACAGTGGTAACAAGGCATGATGGATCCATGTTCTCATTCTGTTTACGCCAAATTCTGACTCTACCATCTGAATGTCTCAACAGAAATCGAGACTCATCAGACCAGGCAACATTTTTCCAGTCTTCAACTGTCCAATTTTGGTGAGCTCGTGCAAATTGTAGCCTCTTTTTCCTATTTGTAGTGGAGATGAGTGGTACCCGGTGGGGTCTTCTGCTGTTGTAGCCCATCCGCCTCAAGGTTGTGCGTGTTGTGGCTTCACAAATGCTTTGCTGCATACCTCGGTTGTAACGAGTGGTTATTTCAGTCAAAGTTGCTCTTCTATCAGCTTGAATCAGTCGGCCCATTCTCCTCTGACCTCTAGCATCAACAAGGCAGTTTCGCCCACAGGACTGCCGCATACTGGATGTTTTTCCCTTTTCACACCATTCTTTGAAAACCCTAGAAATGGTTGTGCGTGAAAATCCCAGTAACTGAGCAGATTGTGAAATACTCAGACCGGCCCGTCTGGCACCAACAACCATGCCACGCTCAAAATTGCTTAAATCACCTTTCTTTCCCATTCTGACATTCAGTTTGGAGTTCAGGAGATTGTCTTGACCAGGACCACACCCCTAAATGCATTGAAGCAACTGCCATGTGATTGGTTGATTAGATAATTGCATTAATGAGAAATTGAACAGGTGTTCCTAATAATCCTTTAGGTGAGTGTATAAACATTTGCATTGCATAAAAGGCAGTTTTTATATAAACTTTTTAGTGATATCCTTTCTACTCCAAGTCGTTGTTGATATATGAACATTTCAAGAGTGGCTACAATAAAAAAAAGTTTTAATGAAAGGTTTATTTAAAAATACATTCAATAATGAAGTAAAGATTTAATGAATACATACAGTATATTTAACAAAAGTTGAGCTATGGGCATTGAATGGCTTTCTTGAGGTAAATGTAATGCTCCATCTGTTAATAATGTCCATTAATATTGCATCTTTATCAGCATTAGGTTCATTCCACAGAAAAAGAAATAAATAAACAAATAGGTAACACCAGCACAGGAGGATTAAAATACACGGTCCCTCGTAACTTCTGCATGCTGCAAACATCTGTCCTCTGGAGATGGAGGGAAGAGCGTGTATGTATTTCACACACACTGGCACCATGAATCATTCTTACCCTGAGACTAGCATGTTAGTTGACATGTGAGGTATTAAATGCTCCTCTCATGCACCCCTGTAGTATGGACTCCACTATATCAGTCGTCTCTCCTCTGTACAGTATCTACAGGCTGAAACAGCGAGTGCATACTCTCTCCTGGAGTTCATCAAGGTCAGCGCTCCTTTATTTCCAGCGCTGTAATATCTCCAGCTGGAGCACAACCTAATGGGTTTTGAGGGGTTTTGTTCATTTTTAGCTGTACTACATATAGAACTAAAGGAAAGGATGAGAGCTATTGACCACAACCTTGTTTGTGTTTTATTTATCTAGACGAATGAAAGTACTTTTAGGCTGGAAAGAAAGAAAGAAAGAAAAAAAAAAGCGAGTGCTCTAGTCATGTCCCGAAAGTATTAGACGGAGAAGTCACTTTATGTCTCTCGGTTTATTCAGTTCACTCTGCAGCCATTATCCGATTCAGGTGTGTCTGGATATGCAGCTCTACAACTTCAGTTCTGCACTGGACACCTCCATGATTTTGACCTTTCGATTTTAATTGAGGATGTCTTTTAATCTCTAATTTAATTTATGAATTTGAATTGAGATAGATGGATGGATATTGAGTCACACACACAGTCATTTGGATTAAATCACATTTAGAAGGTAAAAGTGAGTTCAGATAATCTACTCTCTCTATACAGAACCTTGACCCCTGTGACCTTTAAGCAGATAATTGCATTTACCGTGTTACTTCAAAACCACTGCTTGAAGCTCAATAATCACTTCCTGTATCCCCATGACCAAAAAAGTAAAAAAAAAAGCTTATTTCAACGGGACCTTCCTCTGTGTTCATTCCCACATAACTGCTGTAAAATAATTGTGGCTTGTGAATATGTTTATCTGTGGAAGGTAATAGAGTGTTGTGTAACAGAAAGGTCTACTGATTGTTATTCGTGGATGACTGTACCCCATCCCACCGGTGCAGAAAATTGAAGCTCCTAAATAAATTTGCTCCTAAAGCAGGATTAGGCTCACCGTTTCTCCGTTTTAATGAGGCTGAATCAATGGAGCATTTCGTCCATATAAATCCCCATTGGCTTGCTAGAAACCGTTTCTTCAAACTTAAAATCTCCGGGCCTATTAGTTTGCTGCCCGTGAGCTGCAATCAGTGCCGACGAAGGGCTTTGATACGTCCCTGCCTTGCTGTGCAGGTACCTCTCAGCGCTCTTCTTTCTCTCTCTGTCTGATTTACAGCGCATTACGAACCTGCTCGCCCGCCCCTTCTCGCTCAGTTTACATCACTAGACGCATCTCCACCAGGCCCCACTGCAACTATATTTATGCAGCACGTAACGGGCTAATGCCGTTCATCTGGCCTCCTAGATGAAGATGTGCGAGAAGACTCAGTGGAGGTGTTAAACAATAGGAACGCTCTTTGATTGGGTAATTGGTTTGCTCATGTGTTGCGTTAAGAGCCCCATGACGTGCTCTAAACGCTCACAAAATCTTGATCAATAAAAATGGCACGCTGGGGGGGAATTTCTGGGGATGGAATTATGTTAGTAGTGTTTTAGTTTTGATATAGATGTTCTAAAGACTTGCTAAAACAAGAAATATGTTTTTTTTTTCTGTTTCTGTTCCCTCATTCACAGCTGAGAGAGACAGTCGCTACAACCTGACATCCTTGCTGGTTCAGCCCATATCTGCCTTCTTAGCGAAAATGCTGCTCTCTGCCCCCGCCATGGGGCAGGGAAGACCCTGTGTCCCTATGATCATGCTCTCAGCCGCAGGTAAGCCCTAGGCCAGAAATGATGCCTGCTGCGCTTACTGTAACTATACTATACTATACTGTAATTTACTATAGACTTACAGCAGTGTTTTCAAATGTTAGTACATTGTAGACCAGGGCTAACTGTTACAGTGAGTAGTTATTATTGATCCATTTTTCTCTGAAATGTCATTTCAGGGCTAGTTCTGTTTAATTTGTTTTAAATTAATTAATTAATAATACTTATTATAATAAAAATAATAATTATTATTATTATTGTTATATAAAATACATTATTTTATTAGATATATAAATTTAGCATTTTATTTCTTTAAATTCTTTATTTTTTTATTTAATGTTAAATAATTATTTATTATGTTCTATTTTGAATGGCATATCTATAAATCTTTTTCCTTGAAGTTATTATGTTTCATCTTTATATTGTCAAAAAACCTATAATAAATACAGTAGGCGTATAACCTATAATAAATTGTGAGCTTTTATGTGCCTATGCAAAAATAAATTTGAAATATCTTATGAAATATCCATTATAATGACAAAAATCCCCCATCTCCCTTAAAATGCAAAACAGAAAATTAGTTAGTATACATTTAGAAATGTAATAATTCGAATGTATATGATCTTCTAGTTGAGGTGAAAAAAAAGAAAGGAAAATCTGTCATCATTTACTCACTCGTGTCATTTCTTTCTTTCCTCTGTGGTATTTTGATGAATGCTTTAACTGTTCAACTGTTTAATGACAATCAAATGATTGCAGATTTTCATTATTTCAAGAAACCGATTATACTTCCATCCTGTTAGTGTCTCTCATGCTTTGTGATATTCTCTTTTTCTTGCTTATGTGTTAATCCTTATGTCTCCACTAAGCTCTGAAACAGAATCTTTTGTGCCTGAGATATTCATTATTCTTCTCAGTCTCATGGTTCTTCTGGGGATTTAACCATCAAAAGCAGCTCTGAGCACATGACGTCAGTGTTCCACCTGCTGGTGGCAGATGGTATCACACTCTTTGGCTCTAGATTAGAAGGTTGTGTGCTCAGAAATCCAAGGCTGGTTGATTTATGCTCTGTGGTGCGGGTGTAACTCCTGAGTGTGGTAAATTACACAGGTTTTACACATCATCTTAAAGTTGCCCTCGCTATGGACGCCCATATCCAAGGCCATTACACACATCAGTCAACGAGTGCCCATGGGACCTAATTGAAACCACGAGAGTAAGGCTGGTCAGCCATCTTACAGCACTCTCTCATGTACAGCTTTCAGGGAGGTCAGACGTAACGTTGAAGCCACGGTAGATGTGCTGCAGGCTAAATAAAAATGACAGATGGAGAAGTTGACATGTATGAGAAGATAATTGAATTTAAGTGAACATACCTCCAGGGAAAGGTCATTCAAGTGGGATGATGTTTTTATCGACCAACAAAGAATGTACATATGTAGTTTTGCTCATTGACCTTCATCTGAGAGTAAAAGTCTTTCACATGGTCAAAATTAAAGTGAAGATGCCGAAGGTTTTTATGCAACTTTGTTATACAACAGTTACATAACTATGTTTTCTGCATCCTTGAGATGCGTGAGCATCAACAGTCTCCTATGCACATGTTGCATTTGTTTTTAATATTTGAAAATGCTTGTTTATGCCGGAATGCATTTTAACACTTAATCTTTAAAGTGTGCAAATGTCTTGAATTATGTAGCAAAGTGTTTTAAATATTAAAACAACAGATATACTTTCCAAATTGAAAACAAAAACTATTACATTTTCTGGTAGTCAAAGGTTATTGGGATATGTTCATAGTTTATATGATGAACTACACCTGTAATACATCTGTGAACTGACTAAAAATCGCACTGAAATCAGTTTGTTAAACTAATTGAAATCAAATTTGTATATTTTTGAAAAGTGTTAACACTTTTCATTAAGTAAAACTTTTCAAATAAATTCAGCCTGGTTGAGCATTAGACATATCCATCCCAAAATGGCTGAATGATAGGCTTGTGAATGTTTTTTTAATTAATTTTTGCTACTTTTTTATTACATTTAAAGTTTACTGAAGCTTAAATATCTGAAAGCATTCCACTACTTTATGTGACTTAAAGACAAGCATTTAATATAATACATTTTAAATTAGACACAACGTCAGTTTCTGTTTCAGTGATGAAATGATGAAGCACACTGTACAACATGCTACCAAATGGAGGGAGATGTCTGACGAAAAAGTTTTCTTACCGTTGGATTTCTGAGTTATGAGATACCAGTATGACAATTAGTGGCACTGTGCCAGCGAACGCTTGTGATGTTTCCTGATGTGTGTGTATATACAGACACTCGTGTGTGTAAGCTTCAACACATCGTGATAGGTGTCAGAACCTGCCATTCTGTCCATATGGAACATGCGCGCACAGTCATTGTCACAGTTCGCCCCCACATGTGCACGCAAAAACACGCTGAGCTCTGAGTCGGCTCTCAGTCTCTCCCCTCAGCTGCGCATGTGTGAAAAGCCACACTTTTGCTACACATTTTAATAGGGGCTGTTAGTCTCTAATTCCTGCTATTGAGTGAAAATCGCTTCTTATCTTTGCATGGTCGCCCAGGAGACCCCGTCACTGTGGCTGAGCCATTGTCTTGGCTTGATAAGTAAAGGATTTACAGCCCCTGGGACAAAATAAAAGGAAATGGGCTTAAAGACAAATCTTCAAGTTCCAAAACACACATTAAAGGGATAGTTCAACAATAAAGGGAACTAATGTCGTCATGTACTCACTGCCATGTTGTTCCAAACCTGTATGACTGCCTTTCTTCTGTGGAACAATACATGGGTTCATTCAAGCTTCAAAATGGACTCAAAAGCACTTTACAAGTATCATAAAAGTGGTGCATATGACTCCATGTATTCCATGTCTTCAGAATTCATATGATTCATTTATGTGTTGAGCAGACAGAAGTTTAAGTTATTCACTAATAATCCGGATCATTGAGTCATTGAGTTGAACACAAGAACTAGATCTGTCCGATACATGAATGGATCATTTAGACTGGTTTTATGAACTTGATTCACCAGTTTAAAAAACCTGACTCAGAAAAATAAATAAATAAATAATGAACCATTGCCATTTCTCTAGTTAATTTTTATGGTGTTTGTGTCATTTTTGAAGCTTGAAAGCTCCTGTCTCTATAACTAACTAGTGCAATATTAAAAATGTTCTCATATTCCCCAGAAGAAGAAGTCATACAGGTTTGGAACAAGTGTCCATGATTAATGTTTTTGGTAAGCTTTGAGAATATTGGGGTGACTACAGGCTCATACTGCACTGTTTTGCTTTACTAGATTAAAATGTCTTTCTATTTGCTAGTGATCGCTGAAGATATTTAGAAAGGTAATATATAGGCATTAAATCATATTGCAGTTATTTTCATGAGCTAACCTCTGTTTTGGTGAGTTGGTGTTAGAGTTAGGATAACCCTACTTGGTAAGTAGTATTCTCCTTTACATATGATTAGCACAAATTATCACCTGTCTTTCTGGGAAAGAAAGTCTGAGATAACTGGAAGATCCAATTTAATTTGGAAAATTAAAGTTAAAATAAAAAGTAAAACAAGTTTTAGTAGAACAATTTTAAATAAAACATGTTATGATCTAAAATGAATAATAAATATATTTGAAATATTTAAAATTCGACACTATTTCAAAGTAAGGGGACATTGATTTTTTAAAAATCATGCAATTTTTTTTTCTTTGTCAATTGAACTTTTCACTTAGATTTAAAATAACACAAAGTAACCCATTAGAAAGATTGCTAATTATAAGCATACTTTTGGATCGTAAATTATGTGTGCATATTATGATGTTTCTGAAATATAAGGGGACATAAATGCTGTCTAAAATTCATGCTATTTTTTCAGTTAAAATTTTCACTTAGATTTCTTTTTTTTTTTCAATTAACATTAAAAAAAATGCTAACTATAAGTATACTTTTGGACCTTACATTATTTCATGGAGTAAAGCGAATAAGGAATTTTCAGTTGAACTTTTCACTTAGAATTAGAAAATACATCATGGGCTCTACATTATGTGTGTATAAGTGTGTGCGTCACTCTCCGGCACTGACTAGAACGTGGACCGCTACAACCTGTCTTCTGTCACCAGCCCAATGTCCAGCGATCAATGTTCGCCGAAAACCTGCAGTGGCAACACGAACGCCATCGATCCCGCAGAGAGGGAGGGCCGCCTCCCCCAGGCACTCTCCCACCCCTACCGTTCTCTTCACGGTCTGAAAGCTCCCAGCCGTGACCCGCTCCAGCCTGGTCCCAAGCCTGCACCTCTCTTCCATTAACCGGATCAAACGCTTCGAAGCTAGTAATCTGTGCTCTATTGATTGGGCCGAGCTTTGACCACTCCAGAGGTTTCAAATCATTTGTTTCCATCTGTCTCCCCTCTTTCATTCCATTCCCTTTCAATTAAAGCTCACTGTATCACTCCAACGTGCTCTAATTGCACCAGCGTCTCCTTGCCAGGGAAATTAGACATTAGCCGCAAAAGTACGTATATGAGCCACAAACTTTCCCACATCTTTTCGCAAGCTCTTGCATTGTACCACCTATGTTTAGGAGACTGGTAATTCATTGTCAACGGCTTTGAAAAGATCTTGAATGTTTCTCTATAGTCCTCAAGGGTATTTATTCATTATTTTGTGTGAGTGTGTGTTTTGTTCCAGTGGATCAGTTGGCCAGATTCATCATCCATTTATTCACCATAAAGAAATCTAATCGAGAGAGAGAGAGAGCGAAAGGGGTCCAAATACATTAGTACTTTCTATGAACGTCTGTGAGCTTGTGTTCCCTCTCCTCGCTGTGCTCCAGATGAAAACTCATAGTATAATAAATTTCTATGCAATTACAGCTGGCTGGCAGAAAACTGTGTGGAATAGCTTTATCGAAACACACCCGCTCCTTTAATTATGACGCTATTGATTGTAGGTAACCCGTCCCATATCGGTTTTGGTCTCTCCATTTCCCACCTCATGAGAAATAAAACACACTCACGCAGTGATCTGAACTCTGAATTATGGTGTTATGGTATGAAATATGGCATGAAGTAATGTTCTGGACTTTAATAATAATAATTTACTTGTTGCGTGCTGCTTTTGTTAGGGCAGATAACTCATCTGTAACTGAGCCTGGAAATATCTTACATTCATTCATCTTTTGCATCCATTTTGAAGCCAAACTTTTGGTTTTCTGTGACGTAGTCTTTACTTTTGCAAATTCTGTCACCAAGCTGAAGCTGACTAAAATAGATGAGGTTTTGCCAAAATTGATACTATGGCTTCAGTAAGAATGTGTTAAACTACAAACTAATTAGAAGTGTTATAGTACTCTAGACTGGTCTTGGTCTCGAGACCAGTCTTAAGACCATTTTTTGAAGGTCTTGTTCTTGTCTCGGTCTCAGACTTAGAGGACTCAGGATTTTATCTCAAGACCGGTCAAGACCACAACTGTGAGGATATCACCAAATTGCCAGTGCACTGTCTAATTTATTTGTTTACATCATTAATATGATTTGATTTAAAACTTGCTGCTAAAAAAAAAAAAATCAAAAAACATATTCCTAATTTGATTTCTTTTGTTACTGTGGTGCCGGGTTCGAAATCAATGCAGGATTGTTTCAGAAATGCCCAAAATTAATATAAATGCCCACAAAATTCAAGTTATGATTAAAAACGTACTTGTATGAGATCTTGTTTTTATATAACATATATAATTAAGCAATATCACAAGAGCAAGAGAGCTGTTTTCACGAATTTGGGCACAATAACAAACGTTCAATAAACAAGAAGTTAATATTCAGTGACACAATTTAGACACAAGTTTGCTTTTTCTGCAACGTGTTTCGCTACTAAATGAATCAGCTGCTTTGAACAAATGGGTTGAATAAATGATTCCGTGACTTACTCATTAAGTGTTTTGAATTAAGTTTCATATTTAAAAGTAGACAAATTTCCCATCACATTTCTATTTTCAAAATGTTTATTACATTATTTATGTAGGTGTACCAATTCAGATGCAACTTCTGTGCCACCTCTGCAACACAAAGATTCATTTATTGTTAGTGATTTGATTGGTAGCAGCTCTATAGAAAAGAAAAGAAAAACCCTGTCAGGGTTTATTCTGCTATAACAACTGGATGTACATTATCAACAAGTCAAAATACAGCAAATCAAAAATGGTAATTTGAAACTCAAATCTACATACATGAAATGAGAACAAAGCACTTTTATCTACACACGTTTGAGCTTTCATTTACCGTATTTGATGTGCTCTAGCCACATTGATCTGTGTTTATATGTGAATAACAGACTAAATTAAAGTCTACACACGTAATTTGAATTTATAGTTTTAAATCATAATGTCTGATTTATAGGTTTAACAGATTTCAAAGTTTTTTCCTCTGCATTTTTTTTTTTCTAAATACCCCATATAACATGTTTAAGTAGGACATGGTGTACATATACCCCTGGTTGTGAATCAGCTTCCTCTCTGGTCCGTAGATCATGTTCTTCATGGTATACATGCTCTTTTTTGTACAGAATATACCTCTAAAGAACATCTTATTCAGGATCATTTATAAAACATGAGCCACTGCAGCTGTCGACTTCTTCATTCTTTTCCTACAAGATCACTTTTTCACTTTGCTCACGCAGAGGCGCTCACCTCTCTCAATAACCGGTAACCTCTCATACCTATTGATGATTAATGGGCAAATCTGTCACACCACGACCCGTGTGCACAGCAGCACTTTTAAACACTCCCTTAGAACTGCATATACATCTTCTGCTCTTTACCCAAAGTCATTTGTGCTGTTGTCAGGGGTGATAAATGGAGTTTAGGGGACTGTGTGAAGCCTACAGAATTTTTTAGGTGAATTTGATTACTCGCAAAGAATAAAAAAACCAAAACACATCTGTACACATCAGCGGCACTTACATCTTAGCACATTTGAGGTAGAAAACCTCATCTTTACTTTCTTCTGATATTCACATCTCCAGGAACTAATAAAAAGAACTCCATACACCACACCCCAAGGCCGGCACATCTGTCTGCGATCCCGGGGGTTTCTTGAAAAAGAGTTTCCAATTACATCTCGGTCTTAAACAAGGAGCACGTCCACTGCGGGATTTCCACACCTCCACATTGGCTCATCGTTGTTGCTGTAAGAGCGAGCCAGAGCGGAGTGGCTTGGGATGTGTACCAGGACCAGGTGTTTCTTCTTTTTATCTGCTGGGATATCAGCCTCATTGATATTCACTCCATCACACTGAGCCTTTATGTGTAATTGGTAAGAGTATGAGCGAACAGTGGCGTCACCTTTTTAAGCTGTGGCTTTGAGGCTCTGATAGTGTATGCTTTTTCTGCAACACGCAAACGACCGGTGAAAGCAAAGGCTATATCCTCTCCGTTCTACAGTTCCTGTACATATAATGGGAGGTTGTGCAAAGAACTTACAAATTCCAACTGGAAAGATGCTTTTCTCAGGGCCCAAAGCCTTGTCAGTATCTAAAACACTGTTGTTGGTCTTTCTTTGTTAATCACTGATATCATGCATTCTTCGATTGTTTCTGGTAGTGTTCCATATTCACTTAAAACTGCAATAATAAACTCCTGTACTCAAGAAGCCAGGTGCTGACCAAAGTAACTTTGATGATTTCCATCCAATTTCCAACTTGCCATTTTTATCTAAAATTCTGGAAAACGTTGTTGCGGCTTAGGTACATGTCCATCTCTCTGATAACAACCTATATGAACAATTTCATTCTGGCTTTAGTTTGCAGCACAGTACTACGACTGCCCTTGTTACCATTTTTTTAATGACTTACTGGTAGAGGCTGACTCAGGACTTCCATCTATATTAATTATTCTTGATTTAACTGCAGCGTTTGACACTATCTTGCACAATATCCTACTAGATAGGTTGTAATCTGTAGGAATTGTTGGTACTTCCTTTGCTTGGTTTAAATCTTGCACTCAATTTGTGCAATTATGGCAATTTCGAGAAAAGTCATCCCAAATCCCTTCTGGTGTCCCTCAGGGATCAGTATTGGGCCCTCTGCTATTTATTATTTATCTACTTCCACTTGGAAGCATTTTAAGAAAATTTGGCATTCACTTTCACTGTTATACTGATGACACCCTGCTCTACTTGTCCTCAAAGCATACTTCTGTTTTACCTGTTTCTCTAATTGTCTGTAATTTTCTTAAACTTAAGTAATTTTCTTAAACTTAATAGCAGCAAAACAGAAATTCTTCTCATAGGTTAAAAAATAATCTGGCAAAGTCTAATGGCTTCTCTGTGTATCGATGATTCTCCAGTCTCCCTCTCTATGCAGGTCAAAAGCTTGGGTATTATCTTTGGCAATACTCTGTCATTTGAAGCACACATTAACAATGTTACTCGGACAGCCTACTTCCATATACATAGCATGAACTGTCTCCTTCCTGCCCTCTCAATGAGGAATACTGCCATTATGGTCCATGTTCTAGCCACATCACGCATTGTAATGCTCTAATACTGTGATGTTCTTCTTTATGGCCTTCCTTTTAAGTTCTTGCATAAACTTCAGTTAGTCCAAAACTCGGCTGCATGAATCATTTCCAGAAGTTCTTTGGTTGAACACATTTCCCCTGTGCTCCAACAACTGCACTGGCTCCCTGTTAAGCAATGTATTGAATTGAATATTTTGCTCCTTAATTATAAGGCACTTCACAACTTGGCTCCTTCTTATTTGTCTGATCTTCATATGCACTCCAACCCACACTCTTAGAACATATTCTGCATGCACTTTAGTTCTCTCACACATTCATATGTCTTTCATGGGGTCTCAAACTTTCAGCTTCCCTGCCCCTAATCTATGTGTGAAATTCGCAATAATATGGTAATTTGTGGGGGATTGCGTCATGACAGGAGGAGGAGCACCAGGCTGGGAAGAGAATGATTTGTCATGATAGCGGCTGCAGGCTGAAGCAGTTAATAAACTATAAGTTCCTGCATGTAATAGACTCGAGTAAGAAAATACGACAATCTGTGGAACTTGCTTCCACTGGATATCCGAAATTGTAATGCTTTTTCTGTTTTTAAGTCTCATCTCAAAACATACCGTTTTAGACAGGCCTTCCAGTGACTGTGTCTAAGAATTGTTTTTGGTGTTTTTAAGCTCGCATTCAGGGCTTCTGTGTTTTTTAGGCCAAACTGATGGCCTTTTGTTATTTTATGTTTTATGTGTTCATTTGCTTATAAGAGTGCTTATGAGTGTCATGAAGAAACCTAAAAAATAAAATACATTGATTATAATACTGTATACATCAGTGGTTGAGTTTTTAAATCCAAAACCCAGTTAACAGGGAATATTCTCAGAACTTTGGCTAACTTTTTGGGAAGGTTCCCTCAAAGTTATGAACAAATGTTCTTCCAGTAACATTAATGGAACATTTGTTTAAAGTTATTTAGTCTTTAATAATGCTCTCAAAGTGTTATTTATACTTTTTTTAATGCTTTATTTGGGCCTACATCTAACATGTTACTACTAGTTTCAAATTGTTCACAGAACATTCAAAAGTAACATTTACAAAATGTTTGCAGAATGATAAAATAGAATGTCCCCCCATCATTTTGCAGATTCATTTAAATTTTGAATTATTCATTTTATTATTGTTGTTGTTGTTGTTGTTGTTGTTACATTTTAAGTAATACCTCAATTCATTTTATTATGTTTTTTAATTAAATAAAAATATATTTATAGATGAATTCAGTTATTCAATATTCAAAATTCAATATTTTAAAATTGAAAAACAATGACACACTTAAGGTTTCCTTTTTCCTTTTCGATTGATTGAAGATACAACCTAAAGCTCTCCATATTTCTGCCATTTTCTAAGAGCTAGGCTTAGAACTTTTGTATTTGTCAATGTTTCATGTCTCTGACTAATTCTTTTGAAATTTCTGTTTGTTCCTCAGCAAGAAAAATAATAAATCTCACCATTGAAAACCAAGCATCTTTCAAGACAGTGCACAATGTTATGGGATATCTCAAAGGCAAGACCAATCCAGGTAGGTCAGCACAAAACCAAGACAGCACTTAAATAAACCGAATTATCATTTTACAAACCCAAAGGGCTTTTTGTCATTGATGATGCAGGATTATTTAATTTAAATTACAAATTACATCACATTTTAACTGCACAATATTGCCAGTGTATCCCAAGCATTGTCCTAAACTGCGGTGCTCTTTGTTCTGACATAACAAAGACACCATACTTTGTCACAGTGCTTTATTGTATTCGTTATAGTAGAGTGAAACAGGAGTGCAATCTAAGCATTCTCTCCTTCATCAGCTGAAAAAGTGAGAGTCCGGGGGGCGAATAAAGCCAAATCTGAGCCCACGTGCTGAAACAGCCCTTTTTCCTCCATGCGCTATGACAAACTAATCTCTTAAAACAACGTCTGCCACCACTGTCCAAATGCAGGTCACTTGGCTGCCGAAAATAGGCTTTTAATTACGGACCACTATTTTCACCTTCAGGATGATTTGATCATACGTCTGATGTAATGAAAACGTTTTAATCTTTCACCCCCACCCCCATGACTGTAAAAGTCACTGTGTCTATGCATTTAAGCCCTCCGTGATTTACTTTTGAGATTTACAGCCCTCTTTTCCTGTCATAATTGGTCGCCCAGTCACTAATTACGTATCACAAATCATACGGAGGCGTTCTTCTCCTTGACTTTTGTCTTTTTATAATGTGTTTACCTTTCATTTATCTGGCAGTTGGCTGTCTTGTTTATCATTTGATGTAATTTGAATAACTTCCCTTAAGACCGCTGCAGTATTCTTGAGTACAGGTGGGATGCAATGTTCTTTAGTTCTTGCCTCTTGTCAGTTTGATAAGTCTCTCTAGCTGTCAGTCAAAGGTGACCCAGTGCCGCTAATAGCCCACGGCTAATTACATGAGGAATTGCTTCTTTTCTGGTCTGGATGTGTGTGGGGGATTGTGTTTGGTGTATGTGAAGGCAGAGTGTGTGTAAATCAGGAGAAAGTGTGACCTTGCTCTGGCCACAGGGATCATGTGTGTATACAGTATACATTACATACAGACTGTCTGCTGCGCATACAGTAACTGCTGATCTAGGATCCATTTCCATTCCTTAAATCCTAATCTAAGGGAAGTTAACTTTAGAATAGTGGGTACATACAACTTCATCTTATACCATTTGTGTGTGTGCTAGAGAAGATATCTTTATAAAAAAGTTCAGTATGTGGATTAAAATTTAACATATAGTAGCATTAAAAACAATAAAAAGAGTAATTAAGTAAACTACCATTCAAACATTTGGGGTCAGTGAGGTTTTTTAATGTTTTTAAAACAAGCCTCTTATGCTCACCAGGGCTGCATTTGTTTGATTGAAAAATTCAGTAATATTGTGAAATATCATTACAATTTAAAAAAAAATCTATTTTAAAGAGTTACTTCACTGCTGGCAAAAATGGGCTTTCAACAAAACTTGTCTGCCCGACTAAAATTGGCGCTACCTGATAATACAAGGTTGTTGTCTTCCCTTTTGCCAAATAGGTGAAAACTTCAATAGCCACAATGTACTGGCCATGTTGCTGTCCAAGGCCACTCCAACCAGTCTGCTATGGATTTGTTTACCAGAGTCAAAGGCTGTATTAAAAAAAATGGCCCCTAAACCCTCATTCACTATTCCCTTCATTAGTCCACTAGTAAACTTAGCAAACTTGAAGCTCCAGTAGTAATGAAAACATTTGTCTTAAACTCTGTCATGGAAACTATGTACAAACCTTATTTAAACAATTGAATAATCAATTAAAAAGGAATTTATACCTGTATGATATTACGCTGTACCCACATTGGACGGGCGCCATCTTCATTCAAAACGCGGGAATTTATTCGCTGGTGACCCTCACAGTGCATTATGGTTATTCTTTAGCTGTTGAGTGTACATCAGTTGTGCATTTGGTATTGCCCCTTTCTGCTGATTGGTCAACCAAAAGTCAGACCGTGTCGTCAAGCCGTGCCGCCTCCACTCACTCTTACCAGCTCAGAGACTTGGTTTGATTGGTTACAAGGTAGTTTGTGACGTGAGAAGCACCAGAGATTTCAAACTGCGTTTTTGAGACTTTTTTCACTCCAGTTTTAAGGAGAAAATACCCAGCAATGGTATTGACTTATGAATTTGCACATGGTTTGTCTTAAAGCATATAAAAAAACACCACCAAACTTGATTTTCACCACAGAGGGACTTTAAGATATTTCCTATGGAACATAAGAATCTAGATGACAGGAAATCATCTACAAGAAGAAAAAAAAAAAGAAAAATTTCATACACTGCACATAGTCTTTACCCTGCAGTTGATTGACCTTCCACCTGTGTGAACATGTTTGTTGGTGCGTGAGTGTTTGTTTGTTTGTTTCTTGTTTGTGTGTAAGTGTTCCTGCTCTGTTTACCCCTTTAGATCGATATGTACTGGTTGGCAGTCGTCATGGCAGCTGGTACGAGGGTGGGTTGGCGGACTGGGGTAACGGCTCTGCAGTCATGGCTCAGATCATCGCCTCCATGACGGCTCAAACCCGTGGGGGCTGGCTGCCCGACCGCACCATCGTCTTCTGTTCCTGGGGGGGGACCTCATTGGGCAACATCGGCTCCTATGAGTGGGGGAAGGTAATATTTAACAATTCCAACCCAGGCTCTTTGGAAAAACATACCTATGGCGACATTTCCGCTAAATGATATCAAATTGCTTCCTGCACATTTCGCAACATTGAACAAATGAACGAAAGTGAAAAACCTCTTGAAAATAGCGTACCACCAGTGGCGTCAATTCACCAAAAGCCAAGGTACTGCAGACTCTATTACATAACACACAAACAATATTACATAAAACACAAATATTAAACATATAGTACAGATATGGTACAGAAATAAAAAAAATTGTAGTCAAATGGAATATTGCAGTAATAAGAAATATATTGCACTAAACCTGTTAGTTGCAAAGTGAAGAATGAAAAAGCACCCTGCAGACTGTATGTGTACATGTATCAATGTAGCAGAGAGGGATCAGTGCATATTAGAGTTCATGATGGTTATGAGAAGAAACTGTCCTTGAATCTTTTTGTCCTTGTTTTGATGGACCTGTAATGCCTGCCTGATGGCAGCAGGTCAAACGATTTAAACCCGGGGTGTGAGGAGTCCTTTAAAATGTTTTTAACCTACTGAGGCATCGAGAGTTGTACATGTCCTTCAGGGATGCAAGAGGACATCCAATGATCCTCTTTGTGGTGTAAATTATCCTCTAAAGCCCCCTCTTATCTGCCTCAGAGCAACTAGCACACCACACTATGACTCTCTAAATGGAAGAACGATAGAAGTTCACCAGCAGCTTTTCACCAACGTTGTTTTTCCTGAGAAGTCACAGGAAGTGTAGTTGCTGCCTGTGCCTTTTTGATGACCACTGTAGTGTTTGCAGTCCAGGAGAGGTCAGCAGAGATAAAAGTGCCCAGAAATTAAAAAATGTTGAATGTTGGTAAAATTTTTTAAATGTTGGTCCATTTCAACACAGTCCTCATTGATATTATGGGGAAACAGATCCACCTTATGCTTCCTGAAGTCTGTGATGAGCTAAGTTTCCCCTATTATTCGGTAGAACTTGTTTTGAAGCCATTATCTGTGCCTTTCACAAATAAGGTATGCTAGTGCTATTCAGCTTCGGGCACATCCGTAGTTTGGCGCAAACTCATTGAGTGTGAAAACTCCCATTTTAACCAAATTAATCTGTCAAAATCTTTTATCATTACCCATGATTTACAGGACTCATAGCCGAGTGCTGTGCATCGCAGTGCTGTACCAGATGAGCTTTCAAGCAAGTTTACTTAGTCGGAAAAGCCGTACATATGGAGCTGGTTATGTGATGCTATGATAGTTTAAAAATCATGCACTATGGTTAAAGTGTTTTGAGGTCATATCATACTATGGTGAAAGGAAGCACGCACAATATGTCTTTCATAATCGATGATATGCCACTGTAATCATAATATGTGTAAAAGGGATAATAGTTTTTGCCGTTTCACCACTAGTGTTCATTTCAGCTGGAAACTGCAGTGATGTTCTCTTTATGACCCCTATATGACATCCGGGTCATATTGTAGTCTACAATTTATGTATATAAGCTGCATATTTTGAATATAGATTTAAGAATGGTGCTTGAATTTTTTGATACAACATAAACAACATAGCTTATAGAAATCCCTGGCAATGCTAAAAGTTGAGTTTAGCAGGAGGTCAAAAGCACTTCCGTTTTTCTCTTACTCGGTTTGACAGCTAAAATGAAGGAGGGAAAACAAAAATAGTACAGATTAGCCTTGAGCAGCCATACAAAAGCTTGCTAACATGATCAGCAAGCCATGAAGATTCAGTCAGACAAATGGATGATTTTGGAGTGTTAATGAAATTATTCTGTTCGGCAAAGGAGTTTATTCTAATCAGTACAATACGAATGTCATCATTAATCTTAAGAAGCCCCAAATAATGTCACAATAAAATGATAGTTTTTGAGTATGAAGAAGACAATAATGGTTGCTATTATTCACAGTGCTCATTTCACAAAATTGTAGTGTCTCACTGGGGGTTTCTCAGGCTTTATGTCAAAATGTCAATCAACGATCTGACATTTCATCAGTTGGTTGCAGATGGCTTTGTTCTGTGTGTCTGTACAGGAGAACTCAGTGGTACTTCACAGCAGGGCAGTGGCTTATGTCAGCCTCCATAGTCCCGTCAGAGCCTCTGGATCCCTGCAGTCCACAGCATCACCTTCTCTTCTGCAACTGGCAGCTGAAACCCAAAAGGTATTTTTATTTTTATTTTTTATATTCTTGTATATCCACTCGGACATGATACATGCAAATATGACTTAAATAGAATAGAATCATATGTTACAGAACAGTTGTTGAAAATTTTCAGAAAACCCAATCATCACTACCCATAATGACTGTTACTGGAGAGTATCTTGCTAGCTGTTTGGCCTTACTATTATTCAAATCTACCCTTACTACAAATCTGAGCACATGCCCCCCAATAAAGTCATAGAACCGCTTAAAACACAACATCCATCTACCCATCCACAAAAGAACTATTTGTTTGTTTGTTTGTTTGTTCAATTGGTTGCTTTTATTGTTATAGTCTAAGAAAGTCATAGCCTATATTAGACTTGCGCTACACATGTAGCACTTGACTGTATTTTCCTTTTTGAAGTGATTTCAATCATATTTCAAGCAATTCAAAACCATCATGGCGAACAGTACGCATCTGAAGTGTCTCAGCTGAAGAAAATAATCCATTATTTATCGGCTTAAATATATTTGCCAAATTTTTGGTAACACTTTATTAAGGGTCCAATTATCACTATTAACTAGTTGCTTGGGGTTCCGGTTATGGCGAGGTGCTAAGAGGTTGCAACTTTTTAACTCTGCTGCTAGCATGTAATTAACCCTACAATGCCAACCAGAATTGTATTTAAAGCCAAGCAACACGTATATAATAGTACAGGGAATCAAAATGTCATGTAAAGGTGGAAAAAGGACGAAACGAAGACGAGGGTGAAGAAATTAGCAACGTATTGGCAACTGTGGAGGACGACGAGGAGATTGTGAAGTAGTAACTTCGGGCAAAAATAACAACCTTAATATCATGAAATAATGTCATAATGTCCTTGATAAGTGGACTTTATAAGAAAATTTATGGTGTGCAAACAACATTGCCGAGGTAAGAAAGGAGATACAGGCATGCACAGGGCGCATAACACATGCGGAACAACGTATTTCTGATGCTGAAGACAACGTTTATGGGCTAATATCCAAAGTGAGCACATTGGAAAGCACCGTTAAAACTCTTTCAAACAAAGTGGAAGCCGATGGAACAACGTGAGACTGGTGGGCCTACCGAAAGCATAGGGCCAGGACATGGTTACATTTCTGGAGAAGCAGATACCAGAGGCTCTAGGAATGGAATCGCGTGAGATCTTGGTGATTGAGCGGGCTCACAGAATCAGCACTCTGACAAATAACGACTCACGCATGACACGCCCGAGGACACCGAATATTGAAGTTCTAGAACTTCAAAGACAAGGAGCAAGTATTAAAGGCAGGCACGACTATGACAACGTGCGAAAGAAGCTGCGAGATAAGGGGATTCATAAGCACAGAATCATCTTTCCAGCACGGCTCCTGCTGACACATGGGGAGAGATCCTATACTTTCCAAACTCTTGATAAAGTGGACAAATTTTTCCCGTCTCTTTGAAGGATCAAGGCAAACCTATATATGGAAGAGGCTACTCCATCAGGAAAATGTAACTGCAATATTGGTTAATCCATTTTAAATAATTTTCACAAAAGAGAACATTTTTTTGCTTACCATTTTCCGTTAAATATGACTACGTCTCGTTTTGTTTTACATTCTCATGGCCAAAATAAGTGTTTATTTTCATGGTTACAAACAATTAAAAACTAGTTGCTTATTAGCATGCATATTACTAGGAGTTTATTGAGGCAAAAGTCATTGTTAATAGTTAGTAAATAGTGAGTGTGATCCTAATCTAAAGTGTGATCAAATTTTCTTATTGGGCCGATAACAATAACATTAAAAATGAACATATATCGGCCGATTCCGATATGGTGGCCAATATATCATGCATCCCTACATATTTTCTATCTCTTTTCTGCTATTTTTAGAGCAAAAACAAGCATTTTAACAGAAAGGAAAATTTAATTATCTTGGTAAAGGGTGCCGTTTTGTTTATATTTTAACTGACATATGATTGACTGGAACATTTTGCAGTTGTAGGGAATTTCAGTTTGAATATTTCCACCTGTGAATGCAGAATTGAGATTTACTGTATCATAGACTGTTAATTCACTCAACAAAGGGTTGGCATTTGAAGAGTGTGCACCCCACGTCCTGCATAAAACCTCTCTGCTGCATCTCAATCGCAATGTACACTGAGTCTGAGTTATGCATTCATATGGCATTTCCAATAATGTGAGACATAACTCATCTAACTTATTTAACCTTAATATAGCTCTTGTATTCTGCTCAAGTTTCCAGATATATAGAGTGCCTTACTCATTCTGACAGGTTCATTTATGATTTGTTTGACTATATTGTAGTTTGTCTGAAATAATGAATAAACTGTGAAACACATCAGGATCACCTTGCTTATTAGCTCTGTGTAAATTTAAGACAACTTTCGGTTAGTTTTAACTCAAACTGACAGCGTCTTTAGCATCAGGTAAGATGCAAATGGAGCCACAGAAAAGGTTAATATATTGAAATATTGCCAATGTTTGGTTTGCTTTGTATAGCATGCTGTAGGTCAGAGGCCCTGATCCGATGACCATGTGCCCTGTTATTTTTAACCAGACAATAATTTTCTTCATTAACCTAAATGCCAGTCCTCCTGTGACATTTCAGCCTAATAAAGTAAGCTCTGACCTGCACCGCTGCCACTATCGAAATCTCTCCTGCAAAACTTCTTGGGGAGAAATGGCATAAGTTCACTAGAATAATTATTTCCCTTATCATCTGCAGTCTGGTCATAATGTTTGGAAAGTAGTTCACTGGAGGAAAAAGAAGAACTGATGACACTGTGATTTGAAGTGAATAGGGAGAGAGGACTCAGGATGGAGTTTTGCAAAATGGCTTCGGAATGCTTTGCATAACACTAAGCTCATATTAAAAATGTTATTGTTCAGCTAATATCTATGAATTTCTTCTTAGCATGGACATATCTCGGTTCGATTTTTCAATTGTGGAACGCAAGTATTCACCGTAAGTAAAAGCAAATATTGATTTTTTTAAATTTCATTGGCATACTTTCTGAGTCACGGGTTTCGAGTCAACAAAGTTTTCAAAATCTTTCTAAAATGAAGTGTTGAAGTGCTCCTTATAAACTAACGAAAGGACGTTTTTATGAAACAAACATTTGGTCCATTAACTGATTCTTTTCATTTATTATCGCATAATCTTGTGTTGTAGTTTCAACTATCCACACTCAAAGTACATTAATTGAGACAAATCTGAGATGTTTTTGAATGCTGGAGCATTTTTGATGGTCGTGTTTATTCACCTCGGGTGCCATTGAAGGTCCATAAAGCCCTTTTGAGGTTTGCGATAAATTGACAGACAATGCTTGAATGACCAAAATAATAAAATAAAATAAAAATATTGGTTATGTGAGACTCCCAAGATCATTTAAGAAAATGTTCATATTGATCAAATCATTGATCATATCCTACATCCAAAGCACCTTAAATGTGAATGCACAACCTCCTGTTTATCTGATATGCTAATTCTATCCCCTATCCTGCAGTGTGATCACAACAAAGAAGAAAACTGTTTAACATCAGCACTTTTCTAGATTCTTTTCATTACATTCCCACATTGTCTAAAAGTCCACCTTCGTGGCCCTACGCCTCCCCACCAATCGTTTTCTGTCTCTCAATAAATTGATAATGGCTCATGCTTCGACGCAAAGAGACACAAGATGCCCTCATTAGCATGCTAATTGAATGGAATACCATCCAGTCAAAGATGCATAGAGACTGTTTGTGGATGAATTACTTCCAATTGAAAGGCGTGATAAAAGAAAGGTTCATTTTTATTTTTACAAAGTGATTGTTTTCCCTCTTTTGTGTTGATTTGCCAAACTTTGACTGATTAAACAGTTACAAATTAAATAATTTTTAATATATCAACCAGCTTTTATTCTGCCAAAATCAATATTGCAGGCTTTTATCCCAGTCCCACAGTGCTATATTATTAACCAAATGATCAAACGTGAAGATTTTCATTGGAGTCGTCACTTTTTGTCCCAGGTGTCATAAAATCTCTCGCCTGCACTCTGTTATATGACCTCTTGCCTCTAATTGTACATGCAGTTTTTTTTGTCATCTTGGATTGCTGGAATTGTGCAATTTATCTTTTAAAGATGCTATGTTGGAGGCATCAGGTATCCACAACACTTTCAATATTTTGAGACATTTTAACAACACTATAAATCACGTTAGAGCTATGGAGGTAATACTTTCCACTTATCTTGCTTTGCAGCTGTCTTTGGAATAGAGATGCCATTGCGGTGATGTTTTGAATGGGTGCTCTGGAACCAATTATAATAAAGGAAGTACTGTACTTCTTTTGGGATTACAGAGTGAAACACAAAGTAAATTGAGAGACTTTTCATTGTTTAATTGGGTATTGTTGTAGCAACATGTGCGTGTCTGTCTATTTTAAACTGAAATTACACCAAGAGAAAAGACAAATGATAAGGTATAAGTTTTTGTGTGAGAAAACCTACGAGTTTTGCCCTGATGTGGATTGGTGTAATTTGATTGTAATTGGGAGTAGTGAAAAGCAATTTTTTCTTAAGGTTTGTCTTTAGCCGAGTTGTTCCCTATAGGCTATATGATTTATCCCTGTTAAGTTCATTGTTAAACTAATATGCTTTTTTATATTTAAGAATTGAGATTATCAAATTTATTAAAATGCCCTGTCTAAGAAAAGATTTACACTGATAGTGATCTCAATATTATATTTAATCTCAAACTTGCCATAACAGCTATCATAACCAGACTCTCTTATGTAAACATCTTTTATTATTATCATTGCAGATTAGGTGTTTTAAAACCTGTTCAGCTTTGAGTAATCCTCTCTAAAAATCCATGTCTATTGCACCCAAGTAAAAGTCAGTAGTCTCTTTCATATAATCATTTATTCAGACAGCAAAGGAGTTTGTAGAGCTGGAAATGTAGGTCACATATACACAACTTTTGCCACAAACAGAATTTCATAATGTTATTTTTTCGAGTTTAAATCAGATTTTACTATGATTGTAAAGGTGAGAAATGCTAGATGATGATCAAGGCACGTTTTTCCCCCCTTTTTTTATTATTCATGTGTCCCAAGCATTATACATCAACACATGCCGTTATCTCTGACAGATAAAGGACGCCACATCTTGTGCTCTTAGTAATAATCTTGGGATTTTGTTTAGGCTCACCTTGTATTTCTTCCCATGCTACCTCATATTAGTTCACATAAATCTGACCTATATAAAATCTGACAGCACAATTGTATTCAGATCTAAAATATATTTAGAGAAAATCAGTATAGCATGTAATCCTCTTTGAAAAAAGTCCATTTTGATTATAGAGAAATCCAGATTGCTACACAAGCAAATGTGTTTATCAAAACTAAGGTTATCTTTGAGTTTGGAAATCTTTTTTGCTTTTTTGCATTTAGGACCTCTATTCACTAGAGTTTACAATGGATGTCGCATCACAACGACATGGTGTAAAACAAAATGCTGTGCAGTGACGTTCCATTAGTTGAAGGCTCAATTTCCACTGATTTCAACTTCACTTCAAGTGCAGCATCAGAGCCACAGTCCCTTTAAAAGTGAGTCTGTTCACTCTGCGACCATCTTGGGAATGCACTCGGACAGCTATTTTTAGTCATGCAAGTGCAGCTCCTATGTAAATTAATTGAGGCTATCCATAATTTCTTTTTTTTTTTAAAGAGCGAAAGCTGAGCACAAGTTTCACGACGGCTACCATATTACTGCCGTTTCTGTCTGGAGCTACAATCGCAGTGTCATCAAACAAGATCAAACAATGACTTTGCAGATTGATGATTGGCTCTTTTATTTGAAAGGCGGGGCTTGCTTTACTAGAGCAGCCATGTTGGGTTTTATTTCTTCCTATTTCTCCCATTCATTGTAGTAGCACATCTCTTATCTGTCCTTCATCTGTAGTGTAGATGCCTGTTTTTTTCTCACTGGGTTTACAAAGTGCATTTTGTTTTATTGTAACTCTTGTAATAAAAAAAAAAATAATAATAACAGTTTAGCCAAATGTGAATTGCTGTTCTCGGGTAATCATCTGCCTTTGCACATATAATACCAACAATATTATATTTGCATTTTAACCATATGTGTGGCATTTCATTTTCAATCAATGCACACTAACTTATGAAATACTATTTGAAAGTCTCTTTCTCCAAGATGAAAAACATTCAAAGTATTTAGGCTGTTTGAAATGGTCTGAAAAACTTGGCTTTGCCTCAGACTCACTGTAAGTGCTGGTCAAAACCTCTCGGTGATTGACGACAACAAAATAAGAGTAGCTGAAAAACAGGGGTCTGACATTCTTGGAAACCCTGTGAATGATAGATTACTGACCTTAGCAGTGCCGTGATCAATACTGTAAAAAAGCAATCGAAAGAACCAAGGATTGTGTTTTAGACTCACCCGCATCTGATAACCCCTACATCTGATAATGCAGCCCAGCATGCTTTTGTCATTCATGCTGTTTCCTGAATTCCTCCTCCTGCATCGACCGAGAGCTGCTGATCTCACTTGAATTTATCTCCCAGTATAGCCAATCACACACACACACACACATAAACAGGAACAGAAGGCAAGGCCACCGGGGGTGGACTCTTCTGTGACAATCATGTGGCAGGACCGAATGCGCAGTTGCCCCCAGCAGTCCATTGGGCTGTAACTCTTCATCCTGTGGCGCCACGGTTCTGTCACTCAACACTTCATAAAAACCTGGTCGGGTCCCCAGCACAATAACATCATCCACCATTCTCTAGATTAGACCCTTTTCGCTGGGATTTCATCAAGATAATGCATGTTTTGTGTGCGTGCCATGACACGCTAATTGCAAGCCATTAGTGAAATCATTTGGCAAGCTTCAGAGGAAGGCGTCTTATGCATACAATCTTAGATTTCTGTAACAGTGAGTTCATTGTTACCCCACTCTGTTCAACACAAATAGGGCTTTCTGTTACCCACAATTTCTCTTCCTGTATTTGGTTTTTGAATGAAAGGAAGATAGATTACTCTTTTGTGATTAATGGACATTGGTGGTTTTTTTTTAATTGCTTACACACTAAAAGTGGTATTTGAGGCCCACTCAGTGAAACCATTCACTCATACACCTAATACACCAAAAGCACATTATCTGCTTTATACTCAGTTTGAAATTGAAAAACAAAACTTTTTGAAAAATGCTAAACAGTTCTCTACATTATACACTCTTTCAAAACTATGAATGCTCTTGTGTTTCATTTGGAAAACACTGTCATTTAAGTGCCACACTCATTTACCGATTACCTACACCCAATGAGCATTTGTGAAATCACTTATACCTAATTTGTTCACTTAGAAATCAATACTCTGTGTTTTGAGAATGAAATTATTTCTATCCCCTTGCATTTCTGTTTATTTTGTAAATATATAGTGAATATGCATACAAGTCAAGTCACCTTTATTTCTGTAGTGCTTTATACAATACAGAGTTTCAAAGCAGCTTCACAATTGTAACAAATTCAAATTCTGCTGTAAATCAGCTCTCTAACAAGCTATAGGGCCCTATTTTAACGATCTAAGCGCATGGTCTAAAGCGCAGGGCGCAAGTGCAGTTAAGGCGTGTCCGAATACACTTTTGCTAGTTAAACGACAGGAAAAATGGTCGGCGAGCCAGGCGCATGATCTAAAAGGGTTGTCCCTATTCTCTTAATGAGTAATGGGTGTGTTTTGGGCTTTACGTGCAATAAACCAAATCAGAGTCTTATCTCCCATTCCCTTTAAATGCCAGTTGCGCTTGCGCTATGGCGGATTCGCTATTTTTCTATTTTCGAGTATACGCGCGTTGTGGACTCGCCTATAGGTGCACATTACTAACGCGCTCTTTAAATAACAAAAAAAATCGCCATTGACTTTAGACCAGGTTTCAGTTGGTCAATGGCGCAGTCTATTTCAGTTGCCTCAAAATAGCAACGCGCCAACAATGCGCCTGAACACACCTCGTTTTCAGACCAGCACGCCCATGGGCGCACAAATGGGCGCAAACGCATTTGCTTTTTAAACAACGTGGAGCAGGACATGAAAATCATAACTGCGTTGGACTGAAACTAGCAAAAAACACTTGCGTCGCGCTTGGCGCTGCATTGCGCTAGGTGTAAGATAGGGCCAATAGTGTCATTATTCAGCTCATGTCTGTTAAGTGTTGATTCAGTTCAATAACTGTAAAGTTCATCAATTGTCCATACATACTGTATATACAGTGTATTTGTGCATGCTCGTGTGAGTCCTATGGTCGACTCCTGTACACTCCACTGCACACTGAACATGCAATAGACAGAAGATAGTAGTGTTTTGCATTTGTCATATCCGTGTGTAGTTTGGTGTGTATATGGGTAATCATTTGATGGATTGTGTCAGCCTTTAGTTAAATATGCAAAAACAGCAGTTTTAGAAGAGTTAAGATAGTTTCAATTAGGGTGTTTTTGCAAGAGATGTGCGATGTTTTGCATGTAGAGTTTGTGTGTAGAATTTCGAGAAAAGGAGCCATAGTTTCAGAAATTGTGTAAGCAATTAAAAAAAAAAAAAAAAAGAGATAAAAATTAACACTATAAATTACTATAAATTCCCTTGTCATTTGAGGAGTAACATATAGATTATAAAATTATTGCCAGTTATGGTGCGTTTCGGATTCCACAACAGCTTTGGCCCCTTTTGATGCATCGTCAACATTGTTCAGCATTCTCATTGGTTTGCTGGCATATGGGTGATTTCATGCCCAAGGAAAGCTGTCCACGAATGTGCTGTTGCTGACAGATCTCGATCACCACAAATCACGTCGTATTTGATACAAAACTAACTAGACTAAATCAAATTTGAAAAAAGAGTCATAACTGAAACAATTTCTGGGACTTATTATTATTATTATTATTATTATTATTAATATTTACAAAAAATGTATGAGCCATTAAAGACAGGCCTACTGTGACTGAGTTGTTAATCACATACTGTAATAGCATTTCAGTCATGACAACTCTCGGGATAATTTATAAAACATTAATGAAAATAAAATGTACATAGGTTTGGTTTTGTGCTAAGGTTGCTGCTACAGAGCAAGTATGACTTGCTTCTGCTAAATGCTCGGAGCATAAATGAAAGGAAACATGTTGCTGCTGCTAGAGAGAGGGAAACCCCCCTGAAGCAGATCTAGGCAGGTGGTGCTGGGGAGGTGGAGGGCTAGAAAGAGAACTCTCTTAGCGCGCAGCGACTGTGCATTCGTTTGGATGCGTTGAGGTTATATAGGGACATAGAAATGGATATGTGAAATCGGTTGGCTCGGAACATAACATTTGAATGAACCAATCCGAACGCGGATAGTTTCATAGCTGAACTATTCATATGTGTTTGTATATATACATATATTATATATACGTATACATACTGTGATTCTTTTCAAGTCTACGACAGCATGATGAGCATTGCAAAAAGTATCTCAAATTATTGAACATCTGGAAGCCTGTCTCGACTTCACAGTATGACTGGTCAAGTTCTACCAATATCTCTGAGGTATAGTACTCACAAATATAGTTAGTTGAAGTCTGAACATTTTGCTTGCATTCCAAAATCGTGTCTTTTATGTTTTAGCACTTTTTTTTTTTGTAGTTTGAGAAACAGAGTTTGGGAGCAAAGCAGTGATTGCACACTCCCATTTTGCCACTGGCAGAAACATAACATTTCTTTCATGTAAGAGTTTCACTTTAATGTCTAACTTCACTTAAACACAATCCAGTGCCCATTTCACAGTAATAAAAAGGAGCTCCTGCCCTCTTTGTCTCTTATATGTGTTGCAAGCGCTAAACACTAAAATGTAGTCATTAAACCATGGGTTTTTTCCTCACGGAATGAAGTGAAATTACTGTACTTCTGTAGTAGATGCAGCTCACAATGTGTTATATCAGTCATGCATTCACTCAGATTTGATTGCCTACGTTCACTGTAATCATGACTGGGCAAAAAAAAAAAAAGACATGTTTTACTTCTATAATGAGTTTTGTAGCAATTTGTGGACCATTTTCCAGCCAAATGCATTGCATTCGAAACGCCACAGTGCCTTTCACTAGATTAAGTAATTTACTTGCATTAACCATCTTAGATTTGTGCTTAACCACACAGAGATCTCATCGATTGAATAAAGAGCAAAGCACAGGTGATCACAGATGTTGGAGAGCATTCATCACCATAGCATGTGCGGAACGGCAGGGCTCTTCTCCCACACCGGAGGCCACGATGTGATTTCAGGCGCTCCATTCCTGTATTAGTGATGCTGTCTGCACAAGCACATGGTTTATCACTTCAGCTGGCAATCAATTAGTTCCCAATCAATAGCCTCTCACTGGCCAACAGGCAACAAATTAGCGGCCTCTCCTCGCACTACACTTGTTTATCCCGTGAACTTGTTTTTCATCGGGAATCTAACCTGCTCCGCTGGCAGCGAAAGCTCAAAGTTTTGCCACGTGTATCCAGGTGTTTAAGTAAACAAATATTTTATGAGAAAAACATTTAAGCCTTTTCAGTACTAGACAAATGTATGTTTGTGTGTTAAAAAAGGGTCACTTAGAGGGAGGCACAAAAACAGAGTACACGCTAAAAGCTGTTAATTACTGGTATTCATTTAGAAAGCAGTGATGTCCATTTCTTTCATTTGAAGTTAATGACTAGTTGCTGTACAACAGGAGAAACTGAGCTCCGTAGCATCAGGATTATATTTCAAAAGTTCTTATTCAGTGGTGGTGTTTCACGAAATCCTGGGATATGACAATTCCCCCTGGCCATGCAACAAAGACATTCCCAAGTAACCACATTATACCTAAACAAAATGTCTAAAAAAATCCACCATACTAAAAGAGTCCACAACATGTCCACGACAATTTTTGGGTTTAAAGTTTCTTTGTGTTCTTTAAGGTCCAAAGTATTAAAAAATTAATACAACCTCACATTGTGTCAATCATTTTTACACACTGAATCCAAAACTTTCGTCCGTCATAAGAAAAATCGGTTAATTCAAGTGCTGAATTAATACTCACACAGGTCAGTTTATTAGACAAATGAAACTTGTGAGGTAACGCAGCGCTGTTTTACTTGCTCTACACTATCATACTAAACATTTGAGTGTGTTGAAAGTTATAATGTTATTCAATGTGTTAGTTTGTTGGCTGTATGAGACTAGCAGTAAGCTAGATCAACATTAGAATAACATACTGATCATATTCTAACATTTCATCATGTTGAGCCATATAACATTGATTCGTTTTATGTACATTTGCTCACCTCTACGTTTGTGCGTCTCTGTCAAATCGAAGTTTGTCGCGGACGTGGAGCGCTCGGCATTTCGAAAACGCCACGCTGATATTGAACCTCGTTTTAGTTCTCCTTTTGTCCCAAAGTCTGCTTGCCATGGTCCATAATGTTTGAACGAACCAACAACAGCGTGAGCGTGCCGCTAGACGTAACGCAGTTGTCCACGTCTGTCGCCATGGTTACTATGGCAGTACGAGCGGAAACCAGGGATAACGCGAATATTACGTCATTGACAGGCGACAAGTGAACAGGGACGAGCCATTATTTTAAATTGGAATTTCTCTGAAATTAAAAATCTTTGGGAACTTTTGGGATATTGTAAGTTCACAACTACAGGAAATATATCACACTGTGCAAGTGATTTTTGGATATTTTATTACAAAATTCGTATATATTGTACATTTTAGTGACTTTAGTATGTTGACAGCTAATCCAAAAAGACTTGTGATTAAGTTATGTAATTAACTGCGAGTGCGCAACAACAGTGTTCCAAACTGGAAGTCAAATCTTGATTTATTCACAGAGAAAATTACATTTATATATAAATTGATAAATATAATTAATAATAGGAATTCTTTTATGCTATAATGTATACATTCTGGCTTGAGGATCGACAGTGGGTGTGATTGTGTTTTTATATGGTCATGTAAAATCTGCCATGTGATTTCTACAGTATAAAAAAAAAAAAGGATATTAATTGACAAAACACAGGTACCCACAATTCTGAATCCAATCAAGAGAAGTCACCGTTAAGATCGCACAGCAGCGCCCATCATGAGAAACCTCCCATATTCCTATGAATTATCCCTAGAAACCTCCCAATGTTCAGATCAGTTCTTCTAAAAAAATATTTGGATTATCTTTAATGAGCATTCTGTCTTTTCCCCCTGTTTTGTCCCCCTGAATGTCAGGGTATGGCAACTTCCATACTTGAACACCACCCTGGTCTTATTTATGTGTAATTGCCACTGCAGATACTTTCAGATGATCTCAGTATTATTGTTTCAATTTAAATTGGATGCATTAGGCAAGAAAGTTGCTCATCCATTTGTCTTTCCTCTCACGTTAAAAAGCTCCAGTGCGCCACCATCTGTGCAGCAACTGCAAACTTCTCACATTATCCACAGTGACACCCATCTTGTTTTTTCTTAAATAATCTCAGTCTTATTCATCTATTTTGTCTCTTCTTTTTATAAATGTATCAGCAGTTCCAATTCCACTTCTCTGCAAATGTAATTTCCAAAGGTCACCTTCTCTGAGGATAAATTATCTCCACAATGCAAGGTCATTCTCCGTCTTTCAGAACGAGATAACAGTTTTGTTCACATATTTGCCGCCCCCCCCCCCCCCCTCTCTCTCTCTCTCTCTCTCTCTCTCTCTCTCTCTCTCTCTCTCTCTTTTTTTTTCTTCTTCACACAGCATTCTCTCTGTCCGCTGTCATTTATCTTCGTACTGTGAGAAAATTCAGTTTGATGGCATGTTTTGTAAAATACAAATATTCATTTTGCAGCTGTGCAATTATCTCAGGTTCCTCTTACTCTATGCAGTGATTTTGCCATTTATTGATTCAGAAAAAAGAACAGCTTTAGCACACGGCCTCTAACTAAAATAACTGTATACAGTGAATAGTGGGAAACATTTAGGAAAGTGTCTAGCCATTCTAGGTGTTATGGACTATGGACAATTTTATGAAATTTATAAAATAAACTCTCATAAAACACTCGCGTTATTTTAATTTATCCAAAAATTATGACCAGCAGTGTACATACTGTACATCTGGAGAATTCTATAAAGACAGTTTGTGAAGACATGTACTTTTTTAACGGTGTAAAAATAAAATAAATTATAATAATACAACTGATGATATTATTATTATTATTATTATTATTATCATATAATATTCAGTTGAATTATTTATTTTATTTTTACAAAGTTATAAGCCTAAAATAAATGAAGGCATGGTAAGAACAATTGTCTTCATTAAATTGCCCTGAAATGCTAGGACAAAAGCCTGTTATTGAAGAAACACGGTCTATGCCTCTGATCTTTCTCAAATTATTGTGCACATGTACAATCTTTCTTTTTGCTACCTCTGATCATGTGTGGGTGGCATGTAATAGGATGTGGACGTTCTCAGTCATGGGGTCACAGTGATCACAATGGCATGGTAGAAGTCTGCTCATTTGCTAATGGTCTTTAGGCAATGCTGTTTGTTTCACATCAGCTGAGTGGACGAGCAGCTTCATTTGCTGTGGCTGTCTGCCAGTGCATCTCTCTCTCTCCTCACTTACCCACAGGTCTATTCAAGCTCAAATATATAAACAATGATTTTGCCATCTCGTTATCATTGCAGACAGAGAAATTAAATATTGATTCTCCTCACGGGGAAAAGGAATTGCAGTGCAGAAATTACCTATTCTTCCTCTTTCTCGCCGCTCCCAAGCTGTTTGCTGTCACATTTTACCTCAGGAATTTGTGGCTAATTTTGACTTTAATGGCTTTTGCTGCCTATGAAGATGAAGGAGTCCACTTTTTTTCAGAATGAAGCACCGAATGTTACAGTAATCCATGCACAGTGCAAAAGTAGACACACAAGGGAGAATAATGTGCTAGGGCAGGTATAATTATTGTGCAAATCATTTTGCCACATAATTAATATTAATGAGTCAAGCTGATAATGCATTTTATTATGTTCCCCACCTACTTTTCAGGCCACTATGTTCCTGTGGACCTAATCATGTATGAATGAAAAATAAGTGTTGTTTCACATGCACACTAACTATTTACAAGAACATACAACTATAACAATCATAAGGTGCATCATATTATCTACATCTTCATCTCATTCTTATTTTTTTAACAATAGCAATATGCGAGAACAATATTATTGGCATTATTGGGTTTGTTCTCGTTTATTGTATATTTGTGTTTGTTTGTTTGTTTTTGGTTGGTTGAATATTAATGAGGCATGCTAAACTGATGGGTAAAGCTCCCAAATAAATTTTTTTAATTTAATTTATTATTAATTTTTTTTTTTTTGTTTTTTTTGTTTTGTTTGTTTGTCTAAGAAGTACAGTCTGTTTTTTTGTAATATGTATAACACACATAATTGAATATAATTATAGAGTTAAACTATGTCAAACAAATCCATTCTGGAGACAATTTGTGTTTGTCTGTGTGTTAAATAAGTTGTGTTTTGAAGCATGTAACAAAATCGTTTTTTGTTCCTCAGCGGTAGACACTGTAAGTCCAGCAGCTGCTGTTTTATGTTTTTCAGGGCCTGTCTGATATGAATTACTCTGATGACTGTTTTTGGTCACAGTTGATTTTGTAACACTGCAGCCTGTATTTTCCCTTCCATTATGCTTTCAAACTGTGTTTGTATAGATTTACATTGATTTTGGCTCTGTCAGTCATCATTTGCACTTGTTTGAGGTTTACGTAGCTGCATGTATTTCTGTGAACGTTGACAAACAGTAATATATATACTGTAGCTCATGTCAGTTGCTGTACAACAGAACAGAATCTGTTCATTTAGCAGTAGTTTTGCGATCAATACAGTTTAATCTGTAGGTCATTAAATAGCCAAGGGCCAGTTTCAACCAAAACAGATTAATCCTAAACCATCACTCAATGAGAAATCAATATCAGTTTAGGATTTAGGCAGGGCTTTAGTGATGCGCAATTATATGCAACTACAAATTAGATTTAAAAGCACATTATTATTGTTGTGTTGAAACAAGAACAATCCTACAGGTAGGATGCTGAGCTAATAAAAAACATATTTAGAATACCTTAATACTCATGTTTTGTGCACATCATGTATTAAAAATATGTAAACACATTCAAATCACACGCCAGTGAAAAATACTTTTCAATCCCATTCATGTCCCATCACAATATACAGTGCTATGCATACGTTTAGACACCCATGCTAAAGTTGACTAAAAAGAGGAATAAAAAATCATCTTTTGGAAATTGAACTTAATGCCTTAATTTAAAAAATTAGGAAAAATCCAACCTTTAAGGACACCAATTTTCTTTGTGAATGAATAATGTATCGTAAATAAATAAATGTTCTTCCTTAAAATACAGGGTGCATAAGTTTGGACACCCCTATGTTAAATTCCCATAGAGGCAGACAGATTTTTATTTTTAAGTATTTTTTTTTTATTATTTTTTTTTTAGGATACTATGCATCCTGATAAAGTTCCCTTGGCCTTTGGAATTAAAATAGCCCCACATCATCACATAGCCTTCACCATACCTAGAGATTGGCATGGGGTACTTTCCATAAGATCATCTCTCAATGCAAATCAAACTAGCTATTAGGCTAACTGAAATAAAACCATGCCAATCTCTAGGTATGGTGAAGGCTATGTGATGATGTGGGGCTATTTTAATTCCAAAGGCCAAGGGAACTTTATCAGGATGCATAGTATCCTAAAAAAAATAAAAATAAAAATACTTAAAAATAAAAATCTGCCTGCCTCTATGGGAATTTAACATAGAGGTGTCCAAACTTATGCACCCTGTATTTTAAGGAAGAACATTTATTTATTTACAATACATTATTCATTCACAAAGAAAATTGGTGTCCTTAAAGGTTGGATTTTTCCTAATTTTTTTAATTAAGGCATTAAGTTCAGTTTCCAAAAGATGATTTTTTATTCCTCTTTTTAGTCAACTTTAGTATGGGTGTCTAAACTTATGCATAGCACTGTATCTCTTATAGTGATACTTTTTTAATAAAAGCTCCTCACTTAAATGCATTCCTCACATATCATTCTATAACATACTTCATTGCTGTATTTATCTCTGTATAAATCATTGTAAGAGTCATTCTGGTCACTATAGTAATATAGTAGGCAACATTATCGCATTCTGATTGCTGTATATCCTCACAATGCCAAATTGTTACCATGCATGTGTGTTTATCTTTCAGAGACATTCGATGAGTTGCAGTCGAGGAGGTGGTTGTCCTGGTCCGAATGTCAGCTCAATGCAGACACCTGGAGATACCAGCTTTTTCTCTAACCAGCTTGCTGTCCCCACAGTGGAGTTCACATACTCAGAGTTCCCTCAAATAGAGGTAAATGCACATACACATGCAAATGTGTGCAATATAAGCACAGTGATAATCCAATCATTCATTTAATTCACTGTAAGTTCAGATGACGTTAACAATGAGCAACCATTCCCTGCACAAGTGTCCTCAGATAGGGAAAATGTTTTCAAGAGGCTGACAAATAATAGCCTATTGGACACCATACGTTTCAAATGCTCAAAATTTTCCCATATACGAACACTAGCTTTAGACACCGAGAGGAGATGTATTTTATATTTTATGTCTTGATATGTTATCATATAATGTGATTCATATCATATATTAAATATGATGCTTTCATAATAAATATAGTATGGCGATTATCTCAGACATCCAATGTAATAAATTATGTTGAGTATTTGTCATCAAATGGAAAAGTCAGCTAGTTTTTTATTATCACATCAAACATTGTGCCTTTAGCCCTAACAGTAGAGAAGTGCTTTTTACCCCAAATACCACACTTTTACAGATTCTTTAGTCTGTACAAAACCTTAATGTATGGTAAATTTACCATTCTCATTTGCTACATAAACCTGTAACATAAGTATCATATCAACTTCATGTCAACGATCAGCCAAATATCCACTCGCATAGTGAAATGTGGATGTTTAGAAACGTTTTTGTGTCATATATAGAATAAAAAGTTTAGAGTAAAATTTTATCAAATGGGCCTTTACCACTGTGTGCTTTTTGCCACATATACTCTATAAGAAAAGAAAGAAAAAAAAAAACAGAAAAAAAGACATAAAAATCAGTGTTGAAACCCTATTGTTTTATATGTACGTATACAGTGGTGCAATTATTGCTTTTGACTTGAGTAGTCCAGTCCAATTGGATCACTTTAAAATTGAATCAGGTTTCACTCAGGCATCTATCCGGAGTTAGCAAGCATTCCCAGAGACCTGCAAGAGGCCTGACCCTAATGCTTTCCTACACTTCAATGTGGATTCTTTGGTTTAGCACAGGCTGTCACATCGTTCCCCTGCACCCTCTTTGCCTCATTATGATACGTGAGGAGCAGTTTCCTGTCACATAAAATTACGTTCCATGTTCCTCTGTCACACAGAAGCACGGTCAAACCCCAGGACTCCTTTACAAGCGGCATCAATGTTGCGTTCCATCTGCCACAGCCCTGATGTCTTATCCGTTATGTCTTTTCAGATGTCACATGCGAGTGTATCCCAGGAGAAACAAGCTCTCTCTTCCTTTAAAATAAACACTCAGGAAGCTTGTCTACTCAAATTGCATATTATGTCCCCTCATTTTTTCATTCTACTTCATCTTCAATGTTTTTATGGTGCATTTTTGTACTTCCTCACCACAATGGAGATGTAAGAGTTAAACATTTCACACACAAAGTGACTCTTTTCCTCTCTCTGGACAGTACATCTTTCAGGCTCTGTCTCACGCTGTGGTGGTTGACACTTTCTGCATGCTGACTTGTACATCTGTCTCATCCAGCACACATGCCTGGCTAAGCATTTGCAGTGCAATGCTGGTGTGCTTTAAACTGTGAATGTAACCTTTTCTTGGCATTCAAGCCATCAGGCTGCATTAGCACTGGGGGTGGCTGGTGTGTTTTGGAACAACACGGTCTGTGCTGTGACATCCAGCTCCCAGCATCCCTACTTCTGCTCTGTGTCGTGTGCCTCCGCCCCAGGAGCCGTCGCTCTCCCTGCTAGCAAAATCAAAATGACGTGTGGGCCTTCATATGCTAACTATACTTGCAGTGCCCGTGAAAAGAAAAAGACTCTTTAATGTCAGTTAACTTAAATGTAAGTGAAACCAGGGTCATTATAGTGCAAAACACAATATATGCACTCTCAAAGATGACGCAACATTTAAAGAACATTTATTTCAAAAGTATTCACCCCTTAAAGTATATATATATATATACAGAAAACACAATGGATTGTGACAATAATTTACATAAATACCAAGTATTTACATTTTTCATAATTATTTATTTAATTATATATAAGTATAATTATTGAGATATATATATTAGTGGTGGGCCGTTATCGGCGTTAACGTGAGACTCTTATCGGGCGATAAAAAAAAATATCGCCGTTAATCTATTCTCAAAGTTGGGTTGGGAGCTGGGTCTATACTACGCAAGCTATGATGACTTTCACCTTGATATTTTACGCATTTTCAGACCGAACGGTTTGTTGGACCATTTTTCCTGCCGACCAAAATTTCGTTATTTCAAATGTAGGCAGGTCGCGTGTGGCAAGCGCGCTCATAATGTAAGAGACGCTGGCGCGACCACAACATTGTCCGACATCAAATGGCAAACGTAATGTAAGTGGAACGAAACTGAGCTACTCGTTATTGTGTGACGGACCGTTGTTTATCAGTTTGGACCAAAGCAGCGCGAGCCGATCTTGATCAAGCGACACTGTTACTACACAGCGCTAATAAGAGATCCAGTAAAGAAATAATTTGAATTCGCTACTTAAGTAATAACATCGCTGCGAGATCTAGTGAGAAACATTCACATTTCTCCGTTATTAACGGATCAAACAGTGCGTGGAAACCAGGAAGAAACATTGTGCCATGAATGAACTATCCAGTGTTATCCACAGATCTGCAACATTTACCATGAATTTACTGTAGTAACACTAACTGCAACCATGGAAGTTTGGCAGGAATAGTAGGCTATAATGCTTTCAAGTAACATTACGTTGGTTTTATGAATAAAATTGCTGCTCTCAAATGTTAATCTGAACTAAAAATAGACCTTTGTTTATAACTACTACAATATTAGGCTACATTTCATTTTTTCCAAGGAGCTGTTTTGTTTTATATGCTCATAAGAAGAGTCTATTATAGATCCATCATTGCTCAAAGTAAAAAAAAAAACTAAAAAAAAAATCTCTGGCATTTCTTCACAAGTTCTTTTAAATGTCACTTTGTATTTAAGAAACACGTGCCCTTTAGTCATTATTTGGGTAGCACACATATTCTGAATGCCTTCGGCAGAATTCAAATGAGCCATTTTATGAGCCATTCCAAGATTACAGTGAGATTAATCTAGATTAAAAAAAATAATCTATGCCCACCACTAATATATATATATATATATATATATATATATATATATATATATATATATATATATATATATATATATATATATATATATCTATATCAATAATTATATATAATTAAATATATAATTAAATAAATAATTATGAAAAATGTAAATACTTGGTATTTATGGAAATTATTGTCACAATCCATTGTGTTTTCTGTTTTGCTTTCAAGGAGTCTGTTTTCTCCTTGAAAGTCTGTTTTAGTCTCTTTTCATAATTTCCTGTGTTTCCTTTCTGTTTACACTTGTCGTCATGGTTATTCATTGTATCATTGATTATCACACACCTGTTCCTCATTTAGTTCATTCGTTTTTGTGCAGGGGTGGAGCTAGGGATTGGCCAGGGTGGGCCACAGCCACCATTGACCAAAGCCTGGCCACCCCGCTCACAATTGCTGTTTCTGTGTTTGTTTTTTATCTTTTTTTATCAGTTCACCACCTAAATTTAGTTTATTTAGAACTTTACGACCTCTTTACGGCCTCTATCTCTTTACGACCACAACACATAGGAGACTTTTCTGGTTCACCTCAGTGCCAGGTGCAAATCAAACAAGAGAGTAAAAAACAAAACAAAAACAAAAACAGAGGGAGACTCAGTGTCCGGCAAACAGTAGATATACGAACAGTTGTGTAAATACAACATGATTAAATGTGGAGATGATTAAAGCAGCGTCAAAACTTTTTTTTAAAATCATGTTTTTGTTATATACAGAATATGTCACATTTATGAACGTCACCCTCAAATGTATCTGACATCTGTAAATGAGCTCACAAAATAAGGCTCTAATTAAATGTAAGTTTTATGTAATTTAATGGACAAATAAATGTGATGAGTCCTGTTCATTTGTACTCGAAAACGGGGACCATGTTGCCTTAGTTTGCAGAGTAAAAAATTGGAAATGGATCGCATTTAATTATGTATAAAATTACAGATTTTAAATTCTGGCATTTGTTTTATGTGCTATCATATTCACATTGTTGCACATGGGGATTTAAAAGAAAGCATTTTTTTTCCTTTCTAATGAGTTAAAGTATGATAGAATTGTTGCAATTAATTTAGTTTGGCAACTAAATGAATGTTTAACATTCATTGTTTAATTTTTCAGGTGCATTGTATTTGAAACATATCTTACAGTCTTGGATTAAGAAAAAATTGTCAAATTCACTCAGTATTACTTGATCTATTCCACCACTACCTCAATTATATTTATGTACAATTAATTGTATTCAGTTTTGTTGTAGGCACTAAACCAGTCCAGTATGTTACAGTCAAACTCAATTTTATGTTTGAATAATGAACATTTCTTTGCCACCACATTCTGCTATGAATATATCCTGGCTCTGCCACTGTTCTTGTGTATATATGCCCTCAGTTTCAGTACCTCGTTGTCTAGTGTTGTCTATACATAGCACATTGTTCATTTTGTTGTCTCCTTTGGATTACTCTCTTTTGTTTGTTAAATAAAGTCTATGCTTCTAAATAGATCCGTTTCGCCTCACCTCACCTCGTCTTCATCCTCAGCCAAATCGTCACAGAACATCAGACCGCCGAAATGATAAGTAATTTATCGCCCTTTATCTTTTTTTAACGATGAGACTTTGAAATCATTATACTGGGTTGGAGTGAATTATCATAGCCTTTTAGATCTACCCGATATGAATGAAGGAACATGGAGGGAAGCTATTCTCTGGTGTCTGGAATGTTCTCACCCCCTGTTGATTTCGTCAATCACGACCACCGCATATTTTTCTGATGACTTCCAGTGCTCAAGACCTTCCTCCTCTGCTGGTTACATCCAGCTTCAAGTCTTCTTCGTCACTGCTGGTTACGCCCAGCTCCATGTCTTCTTTGTCGCCGCTGTTTACACCCAGCCTCAGGTCTTCTTAGTCACCACGGTTCTGCCCAGCTACAAGTCTTCGTCTTCATTGATGGTTCAGACTACCCTCAAGTGTTCTTTGTCGCTGATGGTCCCGCCCAGCCTCCCATTCTCTTCTCCGCCAAGTAAGCCATCCAGTTCGTCAGTGTCAGCTTTGTTCGTCCCATTCAGCTCCTTGATTCCTCCTGCTCCGTTAATTCTGCCCAGTGCAACCCCTCGAGCCTCCTGGTCTCCAGCATTGCCTTGGTGTAATGATCCCCGAGCCCATTACTCCACCTCCTCCCTTCTCTGCATCCACCTGGGACTGTCGTCTTCCAGCTCCACCAGGCTCCCTTGTCCCTCCGGCTCCACCTTGGACAGTCCAGTCGTTGCTCTACCTCCACCACAGACTTCCAGGCCCTTGGCTGCACCTCGTTCCTCCACCCATTCGGCTCTGTCGGGCTCCTCAGTCCTCACTCACACCAGCTCTGCCTCATTCCTCCTGCACCCTGACTCCACCTCAGGCACTCATCACCGCGGCTCCACCTAGGCCTCCTTTTCCTTAAGTGTCGCCTGGTCTCCAGTTCCATGTCCTCCACCCTGGTGGTCTCCTGCTCCATCTGTTCCACCTTGGGGGTCTCCAGTTCCATCTGCTCCGCTCTGGGGGTCTCAAGCTCCGCCTGCTCCGCACTGGTGGTCTCCTGCGCCGTCTGCCTTGCCCTGGTGAACTCTTTTTTCGCTGGTCCAGACTTTCACCCTCATTCTATGGAGACGTTATGGCATAATGTCACAATCTGTTTAATTTTCAAGGACTTTTAGCTTGTTTTCAACATTTCCTGTATTTCTCTTGTGTTTAAGCTTGTTGCAATGGTTATTCATTTTATCATTGATTATCACACACCTGTTTCTCATTTATTTCATTAGCTCATGTGTATTAAAGGTGTGTTTATGCCATGTCATAATTACTGCAATTACGTGATTTCAACTTGTAAAAAGTGCTCTCGTCCTCGTAGAGCTCATAATTACAGCTTGTAAGATGGGAGTTGTTTGAGATCTCCTATTTGTACCACGTTGCATATTCATTTAGGCATTGATAGTGGTGCCATAGAAACGCATCATTCTTAGTCTGAGAACGGGAACAGCTCCGAATATAATGTCACGTGTTGTCATCTTGAGACTACGGTAATTACAACATGGTTTCAGTTCCTTAATTGTTTGGTGTTGTCCGTGCATAGCACACTGTTATGTTGCCTTCTCATTTGCATTACTCTCTTTTGTTTTGTTAAATAAAGACTACGCTGATAAATAGATCCACTTCACCTCACCTCACGTTCATCCTCAGACAATCAGACAAGGGCGAAATATAGTCCTTTAGACATACCTGATATGAATGAAGGAATATGGAGACAAGACATTATCCTGTGTCTGGAATGTTTGCACCCCCTGTTGATTTAATCAATCACAATCATTTTGTTTGCATTTATACCGTACATAAAAATATGTTATGTGTGTTAATATATTTTAATATATTAATATAATAACATATAATTTCCATAATATTTTTTTTAGAATAAAGATCCTTGAAAACATGAAAACTTAATCAGGACATGAGTACTTTTTATAGACGCTGTATTGTTGAGTAGATCATTTGTGTGATTTACCTGAAATAGCGGTACTTTTTTTTTTATTGAACATCAGATAAATCCACACCAAGCAGAGTAAGGGAACTAAACTAGACCAATACAGATTATAGCGGAAATTACCATCTTCATAACTCAAACGTTTTCACAAATCTCTTTGATTAACCTACTCTGGTCTTGGACACTAAAGATGGTAGTCTAATGCAGAGTGACAGATCTGGGAGTCTATCTCCACACATGCTAAAGCAACTCCCTCTCCAGATGGTCTTCATGTCTTGTTTCTGTCTCCAGCCCTGCGGCTGAGGGTTAAAACTGATCGCTAACTCCGAAATCTGACTGACCATGCAAAAATCTGTCACCAGTTATTTGCTGGGAGCCTTCCCCTCCCAGAGTTACCATCCGGCTCTTGTCCTGGAAAGTCAGAGGTTTGTTGGCTGTGAACAGGCAGCATGTTCAAGTTTTTTGGCCCGAGGTGGTGTATTAGTGTCTGCACAACTAATCTAATTAGCAGTGTGAAACAGCGGCAGCTGGATGTGGTAGATCCGTAGGGTCTCTACGCTTTGAAATCATATGGCAGTTCCCTTTGCTAGCTAACTCTGCTCACAACTGACAGCTACGCTAGGCTTGCCTTAGCCTACACAAGCCTACCATCTGGTTTCTGCCGATGGCGGTGACTGTCTGGAACAAAAATATTTGGCGTAACATGCACATGCACATGCATATAGTAAGGTCTCATCAACATGACATCTATATGTAGTAGTAATATCTAGGCTCTAAGATCAAGTCACATGCAATGAACAATTTATTATTTGCTTTTAAAGACCTCAACATTGTTTTGTGGGGGTTGAAGAGATTACAAGTTAGGAGACATTAATTAACACTAGAGCTTTTTCCAAGACACTTAATTAAATAAAAATAAAACATTGTTTTAAATACTTCAAGTGAATGTAGGCAATACAACATTATAATGTACAGTATGAAAAATTGAGATTTAAGATTTGCTAAAGATTACATTTACAGTGTTGCACATGGGAATTAAAAATAAAGCATTTTTTTTTCTTTTCTTGTAATGAGTTAAAGTATGACAGAATTGTTGCAGTTAATTTATTTTGGCAACTAATTGAATGTTTAACATTCATTGTTTAATTTGTAACTTAATAGTGTTTTTAAATATTAAGAAAGATGACAGCAAATGTATAGGGTAATATATTTGATCAAAAGTAACAGTTAAGACATTTACAATGTTACAAAATATTGCTATTACTGTTTTTTTTTACTTTGTGTTCATCAAATAATCAAAAAAAAAAAAAAATTAGGAATGGTTTTCAGAAAAATATGAAGCAGTGCAACTGGTTTCAACATAGATAAGAAATGTTTCTTTAGCAGGAAATCAGCATATTAGAATGATTTCTGAAGGATCATGTGACACTGAAGACTGGAGTAATGATGCTGAAAATTCAGCTTTGCCGTTAGAGGAATAAATTCTGTTTTAAAATATATTTAAACAGAAAACAGTTATTTTAAATTGAAATAATATTTCACAATATTACTGTTTTCAATGTATTTTGGTCAAATAAATGCAGCCTTATAAATATGTAAACAACCTTACCAACCCCAAACTTTTGAATGGTAGTGTATATAAACGTTATTTGTAATGTTTGAGAGGCTAGTTTGAGAGGAATCATTCTGTTATAGCTGAGAGAAAATAAAGTCCATACAAAACTGTGTTGGCAAATGAGTATGTTGAATATTTCAAGTCACATTGAATGTTAAAAGTTCTTGTTGAATGTTAAATCTTTTGTCATTTCGTATGGTACTTGAAAAGTGAGAACTACTTCTTTGCACATTGAACCTGACGCTTAAGTTGCTTAAACTACAAAATCTGAATGTAAACCTATTAGTTAGAATGTATTGCGATCACATATGCAGATGTGTTAGCCTGTTGGTGTGCTCGTCAGGTGCTGTAAACTAAGAAAGACAGATGTTGCATTAGTTTCAGCTAGAGCCAAGACTTCTGATGAGGAAAACTGCTCTTAGCTGGATGCTAATAGTTTTGGCTTTTCAGTGTCCTAAGTGGAAATCTCATTTGTACATTTGTGTGTACATCTCCCTAAAGCAGGGATGGGCAACTTCGGTCCTGGAGGGCCACTGTCCTACAGAGTTTAGCTCCAACCCTGAAAAAAATCACCTGCCTGTAATTTTCTAGTAATCCTGAGGACCTTGATTAGCTTGTTCAGGTGTGTTTGATGCTTAGTGATGCTAAACTCTGTAGGACAGTGGCCCTCCAGGAACGAAGTTGCCCATCCCTGCCCTAAAGGTTAACTCTTCCTTATATCCAATGTAGCTAGGATCAACTTGTTCATTCATTTTTGTACATTTTTGAATAGACACAGCTGCAAATCATTCAACCAGCATCTGTCAAGCATCATTTTGTGACCATGCAGATGTCCTGGTCCCTCGAGTTGGCTGGCAATGAAATTAGCCACATGTTCAGAGTCACTATACTGTCTGCAACGATAAAATTGTATCCTCTATCTCATTTGTCTGGGACAAGTTTGGATGTGTCTGTCATTCACAGGCAGAACTAATTCAGCTCGATCAAGCTCATTCCACTCATTCATAATTTCAGCAGCTTGTAAATTGTTCTTAGAAAAGACTTATGATTCATCCAAACCAAGAAAGGGAAAAGAAAAGAGAAAACTACTTTAAGTCTTTAAGTTTTAGGATTTATTGTGTTGTCGACTTTTGTAGAAAATGATGCCGAGATCATGACAAACAGCACCTTAGGAATCCTATGAAGACTGATCCAAAATAAAATTCTAACACAGGTGACTGATAATAAATATTCAATAATTAAATAATGAACTCTAGACCAAAAAGTAAAACCATAAAAAATGTTACGTGAAATAGTATGTGTTATATGTTTAAAGGCCCCCTGTAATCAAAATGTAAGTTTGTTTAGCTTTTAGAATATGTTAGCGTTAAGGTTATGAATAAGCTGGTGTGTTTTAAAACAATGACAAAATTCAGATTTAGGAGATGTAAGCATTCAAAACATAGTCTCTCACTTCCGCTAAAATGGATCACGGATTTTTATGACATCACCGCAGACTTCACCATCTCGTCACATCTTCTGTCCAATCAAATGCTTTCTAGAATCTAAAGCGTCCCGCCCCCAATATGCTATTAATACCACCTGGCCAAAGCGACTGTTGACACGTCACAGAGCAATATGGGTTGGAGATGTGTGTTCAGTTGCTCAAACGCTCGAGTTTTATTCCGTTTTCCAACTGTACGTTGGTTAAGAAGCCATAGCCTTAGCTTCTCGTTTCAGTGGAAATTACATCAACGCATCATACAAAGCTGCGTGTTCCAAGGCACTTCAGTGGGCCTTTAACTTGATGTATTATAACAAAAATTCTAATTATTAAAAAATATATAAAGATATTTAATTTCACAGCAAAATTACTAAAACTAATATCGCCTAATAAAATTCTGGGAACAAAAAAAAAACTGACATGACAAACACAAAACAGAATAATATTAACTGAACTTAATGTACATTTTTAAAAATGTAATTTAAAAAAGCAATTTAATTAATCCTAATGCAATACAATAAACCTATAAATACAATTTAAATTTATTTGTTTATTTGTTTTGATATTGTATGTTTTGTAAAATATATTTTAACCACAATTTACATTCAAATAATATTGAGATAACATCGATTTAGCAGCTTGTTCATGTAAAGTATTGTGTGTAGCACTTTGAAACATTATCGCCATTTATCGGAATCAAAAGTCCCACTCCGGCTTATTCGATAATGGCACCCTGTTTCATCTCTTCCAATAGAAAATCATTTGAAATGCTACACTTTCACTTCTATTGATCAGATAATAAACAGCTAATAGTCCTCTTTGATGGCGTCCTACGGTCAGATCAGTTAATGATTTCAATTCCTTTGTCAATTTCCTGTTTTATCACTAGGTTAAAAAGCACAAACGCAGCACGTCTTCCACGGAGACGAGCAAAATCAAAGAGAGCTGATTTATTTCAAAATTCTTCACACCCACGTTCACAACTCCTGAGTGTGATTGAGCTAACAGGCTTTTAATTAATTATGATTAATTAGTATTTATGAGAGGCTAATATAATTGCTGCAGCGTTTAGATGAAAGGACCAAACATCTGTATTGCAAAGTTAAACATTGTTGAAAAGCATTAAGAATCCGCTATTAAAAGTGTCTGTTTATGAAGCTAATAAGTAATTCTGAATTTATTCTGAGTAATTCTTGACTAGCAAATGTTCAAATATTGTTTGTTGGTTTTAAAAAGCTTGTTTGGTTTTAATTGCTTTTCCTCATCAAATATGTACGTTTCACCAGTTATCCTTCCCTCGCCGCGTTGCCAGATCCTCCATTTATCCTTCATTGCTGCAAAAAAATGTGCAAACAGATGCATTTGGCAGCAGTGAACACTTTGTTTGCCTGCAATGATTTGACAGACTTTTTTTGGTTTAGGTTGCGGTTGTATTTTCGCTGACAGCAGTCCTTTCATTCACACATCGTTCGGTCGATTCGTTCGCTCTTTTTTTTTTTTTTTTATATATGTTTAATTTTTTTACTGAATTTATTTCTGCATGATTATATGGGAATTAGCTGTACAAAAACTGGCGTTTCCAGTGTGTCCTCTACAGTGAAATCCTTCCATCACCTGAGCTTCCTCAGAGGTACATGGCTGGTTAAGTCAGTGATAGATGTGCAAATCTGCAGCTGAGATCCTCCTCAGCCTGTCGCTGCATTTTACTGTGTCTTATTATCGCTCGCTCATTGTCAATGAATATTCATATTGCTCCTTGCCAACAATGAACCATTAGTTCTGGTTACTGGGAGATGATGGCTCACTAAATAGCTCTGAACCCATTTGGAGAGACTGTCCCGCACGTCAGGGCCGGGCTTTTCAGAGCAGGCAGATATCCAGCCACACGCTGATTACTGCATTCAAAGCCTCATTTTCCAGCTTACATAAACAGCGTGTGTCCCGCTTGCCATGACAGTGAGACTGTGATTATTTCTTTCTGCTCCAGCTTTCTGCCAAACTAGTCCTCTTTCTATATGTTTCTGTCTTACAAACACACACACACACAAACACACACACGCACACAAAAAAAAAAAAAAAAAAAAAAAGTGCTCATATCATATCAATGCTGGTGTTTCAAAATGTATCAAGTTTCAAGGTTTTTATTTTTTAGGCATTTTCAATGGAAAACCAGACAAAAATACTGCTTTACTCTTTACTCAAAAATACTGCACAACTCTTGCTCATCTGTTATTTGTTTGTTTGTTTGAAAGCAGAGCGATTTAATTTAAGAACCTGTAAGACTTCCAGCACAAACTAAGCTAATTTAAAGTTAAGTTTGGGTGTTTTACCAGAGATTAAAATAGACCCTGTTTACATATTTATTGCTGTTTGGGTTTAATGACTGAATAAAGATATCCAGGAATTTTTATTATCTTATTTGTGAGAAAAGCGTTTTGTATAGCAAATTACATTTTATTGGGTCTCTAAACAATAATATGAGGCTGTTGAATTTTAATTGCTTGTTGCAGAATTGCCTGTGGACTGGCCACTCCACTCGTAACAAGGTCGTTTTGTGTGTGTAGAATAAACAGTAAGCGTTTCCCTGGCTTATGGTAGCTTCAGCTGGTTGGGGTTTGACTGTCAGATCACATTTAAAACTGTAGACTCTTGCCGAAGTGAGCCTAGAGGTTTCCTGCTCGCTCAGTCAAGAGAAACCAATTCACCTGCCTGAGATATCATTCCTGAGTAACCCAAGCACAGCCCCATTCACATGTAACCATGGTCTGGAAGTTAGGTTATTATCTTGAGAGCCATGTGTTTATCTATTTGAAGAGTGCCAGCCTTCTGTCAGATATCTGAGCAAAATTGCTGGGTTCTATTCAAATGGCTACATGAAAAGCCCAGCTTGCCTTCTTGTAACCGAACACCCGTATTTAGAGGACCCACTTTGTGTGCATGACTTCTGTTCTTTAGGCTGGTGAAGAGTGGTGGGATACAGACGAAAATGATCTGCATTTGCATTTATCTTGTGCAAGCTCACCTCAAACCAACTTACTGGAGATGTTGCCACACAATCGCCGATGTAATAACCCCTAGCGAGGCTACCGTGCTTGAAAACAGCAGGATCCGCTCTCAAGTGAGGTGGAAAGCTGTGTGGGAAGATAGGCTCTGGGTGTAATGGCTCCAATATTCAACGCAAATCAGTCTTTGTTGTGCCTCTCTGTGCATCCACTACAAAGAGAAAGACACAAACAGCGGCTATCAAGTTGACGATGCCTCATGACATTCTCACTTTTGGCTTGCATGCGTTTCTCATTTTTGCTCTTCGATTTTTTTCAGCAAACCTTCAGTAAACTCTGTGTGTGTTTGTGTGGTTCAGGTAAACCCTGAACCTCAAAAAATATGTCCCCACAAAAATGGCAATATCTGAATTCCTTGTCCTTGTGGTGACATTTTTTGGTCCCCATTACAACGTCTACACCAGACGTGAGTGGCGCGATGCGATATGACAATAGAACCCATTAAATTAGCGATGTAGCGCCTATGGAATTACCTCAAAATGATAGGTGCACCAACCTTTTTTGGAAGTGTCTGTGTATAAAACAAAATGGCTAATTTGTTACCCAAGTGACTAACTAAAAGCTGGAGCTAGTTGGGGCTCGAGCACCGATGGTGTGAGGACCCTATTGGAATTTCTCCATTTAGTAGTTATTTTTATCCATAGAAGCCCAATAGATTTTTGCATTAAATTTTTTTTTAAAAAAAAATGGATCATTACTGATGCTAATGGTTGTTAATTTTTCAGTTCAATACAATTTTAATAAATGAATTGAATATTCATACTTTTAAAAATGTTTATTAACATAAAGGCTGTGTTGGGAGCAAAGCCTGTTTGATCTGAGTGCAAAACTCCTGACGAGTTTTAGTGATCATGCCTATTTTAAGTTTTCAAAGAGCAATACGTTTAATCTTTGTCTGTCTTTAAAAGTAAGAAAATATTTACAGAGTGTGTAGATAAAGGCTTTTGCTGTCTGTCAGATCTTTAGCGTAAGAGGTGCGATATTCTGGCATATTTTTTAAAAATAAAATTCAATACCAGAGCCTTCTGGCCCAAGGGCCTTCCCAGTAGGAAAGCCTATGATTGCAACAGGGTATCTCTTGAATAGTCATTTCAGATTTCAGTGCTTCCTGATCAGCTTTACTTATATTTGGAAGGGGAAGCTGATTGAAGGAAGACAGACATTTCTGCAGGCTGAGTATAGAGCTTGGATTCAAACAGTCTTAAACAGTCAATGATATCCTTGGGATTTAGTGTTTTGCCTGCCTATTTCTTAATTTTATGACTTAATCTGCTGGCATCTGTTTTTTTCCCCCACAGCTCAAAGTGTTTTTTTCCTAACTTAATTAGAATATATCTTATTTTATTCATATTTGAGTGTCATTTTTTCACTTACTCAGGGCTGCTTTATCCTTGTATTTTTCTTTACCTACAGGGATACAGCGGCTCACAGCATCCTATGTGAATTTACACTAATTAAGCAGAGGGTAAACAATAACAACAATAAACATAAAACACAAAGCTAGTTCATCCTGACTTGTTTCTCCAAATGAAGCACAGACTTTCTCATTCGTTTCCTTTGGCCGGTCAATTTTGACTGCGAAGTGCGAACAGCCGAAGTGTGTGTTTTTTTTTTTTTGTATGACCACTTAGACTCATCAAATTACTTTTTTTTTTTGGTCAGATTTAAAAAACAAACAAACAAACAAATAATTTCTATAAAAAATTTAAATGGTCAAAAATTACCGGAAATCTTTCAATCATTTCACATCAGCCAATTGTCATCCAGCCATCAAATGGACAGTGCTATTTGGAAGCTTCTATTGTTTGTGCTAAAAAGTTTCTGTGACCTTCAAACATCCAGGATGCTGTGTGTTTTACAGTCATCCGTGTTAGACAGAAAACGTGACTTTAATAGACATTTTCAAGGATCTACTATACTTCTATTTCAGATGTGTATTATGACAGGTAAGCCTACCTATTTTGACAACCTTGTGTGGGTATATGTTTTAATTTTTATTCTTCATGTTTTTTGTCTCCTTTTTTAAACCTAGAGAGCATGTTTTCTCTCTGAGGCCTTTTTCCCTCCTGAGTCTTCATTAAGAGAGACCTTGGATCCAGCCTTCAAACTCCATGAGAATATTGCCAAGGTAAGACTATCCTCCTCCTTTCACTACAAAAGTGCATTAGTGATTATTTTGTTTGTTGTTGGCTGGCTGGTTTATCAGGTACTGCAGTGTTGAATGCCTATAACTGTCATTAGGATTTTGTTTTGAGTGGAGGTCTTTCTTGCTTAACTTTCAAGTGCTAATTGCACAGCTACACAAATCATAACTCAAGAGACAAATGCAGTGAGGAAGCAAAACAAATAACTTCAAAAGTCATATTTTCTGGTTATTGGCAGCTTGTTTATGCTAAATCTTTTTTGCATTTTCAAGTGTATGCGATAAACAATCCTTTTTCTTTTTCTTAAACCTTCCTTTAAGATGTTCCTTTCTGTTCTCCAAACTATATTCTCTTGATAAATGTCTGCATTTCTAAATGCAGTCTAAATGCATGGTTTAAAGTTTGAATTTGTTTATTTTAAAAGTTTCTATGTGATAATTTGTGCACTACATTAAAGGCACACTATGCAAGATTTGTACCTTAATATAATAGCTTCGAAATCATTTCGATGGTAAACGAACTCATAGTAGGGCGAATCATCCCGATAGCAATGCAGGTTTGAGAGGTGGCGTCGCGACAAATCTCGTGAGAATTACGACTTGCTTTACGGCACAACGTCACATACATCAACAACATATGAAGCAGCCTCTATGGAAGACACTAGCACGCATTTCAGACATGAATCATGGTAGAGTCGACGAAGAAAACGAAGAAAGCGCGGTCTGAAGAGTCCAGAGACGGCTCTGCGTGAGTGAGCACGTACGCGACAAATGACGTCAGAAAAGCGTCAGTACATTATAATCGGTTATGGTCTATTACTGAACCGATACCGAATCGTCCTCGTCTGCATCGCGATGCATCGTAGAAACGATTAATTTTGACACCCCTAGACTCTAGGGGTCGCTGTTTTAGAAAAAAAAAAACCCCGTAAACTGCATAATGCATAATGCAAAACAAAAACTGCATAAATCCTTTAAAATAATATAAAGAAAGATGTCACTTATCGATAGTAAAATGTGACTCTATAGAAAAATGTGCCTCAATAGAAAATGGGATTTTATTTATTTTGGTGTCTGCAATGTTACTCTCAAAAGCCACTTCTTAAACTACCACTAACCCTTGAAAGTACTTAGTCAACATGAATTCCGATTTGCTAACTGTTACTTGGGATTAATTTAGGTGTAAATTCGTGTTTTTTTTTTTTTTTTTTTTTTTTTTTTTTTGGAAATTGATTGGATCACACATAAAAAAGGGCATTACATACTAGAATGAATCCAGACTGAATACTATTTGGCTAATGGTTAATGTTATCCAGTAACTCATGCTGTCTAAGCAACTAAGTAATTTGTTGCACAGAAAGAGGAAGTGAAGATAATGAAGTCAGCCTTTTTTTATGTACTGATCAATCATTTACATTAAGATGAGGAATGTGTATGAAGAAAGTAAATTTCCATTTTGGAAAAGTCCATTTTGATTTCATGTTCCAATCCACAGACATTGATTGCATGGCTTCTGACAGCCTGTTCCCCACCCCGGCAGTCTGTAGAGGAAAAACATGCATGCTTAGATTCAACAACAAACCCTGTGAAAATGTTATGAAATATAGATGAAACAGGCTGGAGATTTTATTTTTAAAAAAATTCTCTCTCTCTCTGCCAGTTATGGCCACGGCATTAACGGCAGAAAGAAATATGAGCATCATTAAAGTTCCTCATCACAGTCAAGGAGATATTGTTCTGCACCATGAATTATTCAGGCCGCTTGAAGACACACTGGCAATGACACAAAGAGTTGTGAGACAACAACGCATGCTACTATAGATGAAAGGCTCTCAAAGTGTCCGTTCATTGTCTTGTCTCCTCCAACTACACATTCAAAAGAGAATATACAGGAACATCTTATACGGCTGTAAATATTTAGTGTGGTTTTGAATTCAGCGAGCAGATTTGGAAGTGTCAAAATATCATATTTCTCAGAACAATGGGCAGAAAGGTTGGAAAACTTCCCTGAATAACAAAACAAGATAGAGAGGGTAAGATCTCAGGCTGTGAAAAGCATTCAAATACTGTACACACACACTCTCACATACTGGTGTCAGAAAAGGGGGAACAGTGTACAATAGAGTTCATTCGTTGAAATTTCATTCACATTTTCATTCGTTTACATGTGTTAATGCATTATCATCAACTAACAATCAAACTAAATTTGGTAATGCAAGTTTATTTAGATTATAATGTGTCATATAGCGGACGACAACCAACACCATGCCTGTGATGCTTCACAACGTCATGACAGAAAGACTAGCATGTTTATTTTTATTTTCTCTGTCCTCCTCAACGAGTTCCGTCACATCTGTGACATTGACCAATAGGAGCACAGCTTTCAAACATGGCAAAATGATGGAGCGACGATGGTATTGTTTTAGTCTCGTGTAGCCAGACCTTCAGGCTGACGGCAGGAGGTCTGGACTCCATCACAGCTTTCATTGGCCAAGGACCACCCAGAGGCCGTCTGACTGACATGTAACGCAACCTATTACAGTTCATGTTTAGGGGCGTGAAAATGTAAAGTTGATGTCCCTACAATAACAGACCGGTGTGCATCTAATCAATTATTCATTCAAGAAATTTGTGCAAGTTTACTAGTTGATCCTGGTAAGCGCTTATTGTAACAGTTGTAAACACAACGCTTTCTTCTTCCACGAGGGGGTTTGGCATCATGGCGGTTTGTTTCCAGGCGGACCGTTAAAGAAAACAATACACACGTCTCCCGGACATCCTGTAGAATTCAACCAATCAGATGACGACTTTGAAAATCCTGAAGTGTTTCCAGTTATGTGTGCCGTATGCATCAGTCGTTCAGCTATTGGTCCGTGGGCGTGATGTCTGAGGCTGAGACTAGTAGGTGGAATTATGCCATGGATGAAAGGTTCATGGAGCTATGGCAACAATACTCCTGCCTTAATGATGTTTCCTCGAGGGACTACCACGGCAGAGTGAAAAAAGATTTGTAAATGCTGGCGAATGATAGCAGAGGCGCTTCAGCAACCTGGTGAGTAGAGGTCTACACGGAGCAACATAGTTTAAATGGTCAGCTGGGTCTGGGTCGGGTCCCAATCTATTACTTCGGGTCCCAGGTCTGTTTAAAATTGTGTGTCGATTTTACCCGAGTCGATCGGACTCGCAGAACAGCCGGCCGTGATCAGAGTCAGTCAGCACTGCTTGTGTGTTTTTTGTAACTTGCAACTTGTAAAATTAGGATAAGAAAAGTGTGAGCCGGGAAATAAGGTTAAAAAAAAAAACACAAATTGTGTTAAAAAGCTTTTCAGGTTGCTCCAGGCAGCTAAACGCGAATGTGCAGTCTCAAGCGTGTCATGTTTCTATGGCAACCAGAGCTTCTGCAGTGACACAATGACTTTACCAATTGACGATTGGCTCTTTTACTTAAAAGGCGGGACTTATTCCGCCAAGTCGCGCTTTACACTTTCTCCCATTTTTATAATAATATGAATGAACCGTCTTGTTTAATCTTAAAGTTTTGGTGGTCAGACCCGGCGCAGAGAGCACAGAGATGATAGCAAATAAATAATGCTAACGTCAGCGGCCATGGCACTGAATGAGCAATCGTTATTTTAGCTCAAAAGTGCAAACAGTCAAAGTTATTATGCGAGTTAACTCGAGGAACTCTGAAAGTGCACTACAAATTGCTAAAGCAAACTTTGACCAACTATTTAAATGTTAACTATTCAAATCATTGGCTACAGATTCAACCAAAACTAATCAGCTGTGTAATTAACAATGTTTCTGTCAGGACCACTATCGTCAAATACGATTGGCAATTAGCATACAGTTTGGATTGGCGGTATGGTTCTGTTCTGGGCAAGAACTCCCTGTGCATCCATGCAGCCTAGCATGGATAAGAGCAGGGAGAGCAGCAATAACCCCCCTTAGGGTAAACAGAACAGAACCAACATGAATGTATTGCAGATATCATTAATTCAAGATTTTAAAGTACAACATAATTCGAGAATTTATTCAGATTCAAGGGGAATCCGAATGCCAATCCTGACTGACGAGAAGAGGAGCTGGGGATGGAGGAGGGTAATTAGCTCATGAGAAACGTGATAGCTGCTGATAATACTGTAGGAGCTTATGTATGTGTACAGTGATAAGCGTCGTATTCCTATAGGTACAGTAGACGTGTATCGGCTGTTAGTCAGCTGATGCGAGCTTGACTAACGTGACCTGCCAGAACTGACGCTACGCTTAATGATTGTCAGAAGGTTGCGTTAAGGACCCATCAGCCTGCGACATCTAGAGTTTCATGACAGAACTTGGTATTTCAATAAGTTGGAGAATTCGGTGTTCAATACAAGTTAAGCTCAATAAACAGCATTGATGTTTCTTTATTACACAATTACTACACATTAACTTCCACTTTTCTTTAAAACAAGAAGAAATCTGCTTTTCATGAATTTAAAATAAGCACTCCATTAATAAAGGCATCTTTACACAGCCTAGTTAAGGCTGCTCTAAAGCGGCTCTGTTTCTGCTCAAAATTCTGTGTAAAGAGGCAATGCCACATAAAAGCCGGTTTGACACACCTCAACTCCGTGAATCAAAGGCGACTCTGTTTAGGGCGGCACAATTTCGCGTTCATTTACACTGAACAGTATCAGTGTAAATGAACGCGAAATTGTGCCGCCCTAAACGTCATTGTAAGAAATTAGAAAATAATGATCAATACCACAGAATTATGACTAACAACAAAGCGTGAGATGTAGCACAGAGAGGAAAAAAAATTAAAAATGTTTTTATGTTTATTTATTTTGAGTTGTGAGTTTATTTTTTCATTATTATTTAAATTAAACACTTTATTTTATAACACTTTATTAAAACTGTAGTTTTAAAATAGTAATGTTCAAAGCATCATTTCCCACGATTTTAATTCCTGTGTAAATGCATTTGTGCCGCTTCAGAGAAGCATTAAACACTCTGGGCCCTATCTTGCACCCAGCGCAATTGACTTTGTACATCGACGCATGTATCATTCCTATTTTGCGCCCGCGCACAGCGGACTTTTCCCTCCACAGACGCATGTCGGTTAACTAAGAAATACACTTGCGCTCCCCGGGGCGGTTCAGCGCAAAGAGGAGGCGTGTTCCGGCGCAAACGTTCCCTCATGCTATTTTGCAGGTTTAGAAAACAATTCCGCCACTGACCGAAAAAAAACTTGTTTAAAGTCAGTGGCGCGTTGCGCATGTTATTCATATGCTATTTTAAGGGCGCATGCTTGGCCATAATCAATGTAGCGTGTGCACAACGCGCATACACTTTGATTCTCTCATCTACACACAGACGCAGCAGGTTTCATTTTTGCAAATCATAGCCTACATTATTACGATAGATAGATAGATAGATAGATAGATAGATAGATAGATAGATAGATAGATAGATAGATAGATAGATAAACAGTTTATTATAAAAGCATACATCTAACTTATCTAAGTTAATTTAGGTGTGTTTCTCCATCCTCAACGTCCCTGACGAGAACGTCGGTCTCCTCGGCTGTGAACCCCTCCTGGCGTGCGCCTGGCAAATCCGCCGTTATGATAGGAATCCGCTATAGAACAAGCGCGCCTGCTCTTAAAGGGAATGTGAGATGTCGCTCTGATTGGTTTATTTCACGTTACGCCCAAACCACACCTATGAATAATGAAGCTACTTCAGACCAACCCATTTTAGATTTGCGTCGGGCGCAAGAGTCATTTAGCCTGACTACGTCAGACTTCATACTTCCGCTCAATTTCATTTCGCTTCTGTACTCAGTCTGAGATAGCGACCTATCTTTCCGTTTTCCTCCGGCCTCAAAACAGCCGGCCAATCAACGAACAGAGGGCGGGCTGAGAGCCGTGACGTAGACGCTGATTGTACCGTGGTGGATGTGTAGATTTACTTCACATAATCTGCAAAAGTCGTTCACAGCCATGTTCACTCCGGTATTTTGCTCGATGGTTTAGTTTTTGCATCATACATGCGTTTACAGTGGAAGTTAAATGCGGCTGAGCATGCGCATAACACACGCCATAACCAAACGTTATGTGATTGGCTTACGGGTAACCAATGATTTTAAACTTCAGACAAGCGCCCCCCGCGAGAAAGAAAACACTTTTCAATTATGCCCTTCCAGACTCTGTCTACGAAGCAAAGCGAAGTAGCAGAGTTTGGTATTACCAGACTAAGAGTCATTTATCCTGCCGGTATAATAGCAACAGCGCCCAAGACCCGCCCACAAAGTTACTTGCGTTTTGCGCTTGATACTTGCGTTTCAGATCGTTAAAATAGGGCCCTCTGTGTAAATGCACATTTTCTTGATTTTATCCCGCTTCAGGATTTATGCCTTAAAACATGTAGCATTTTGAGTCGATTAATTGATTCGTTGATTAATTCAATGTGATTCTGACAATTTAACTCAAACTGTACGTTAAAAAGATAATTTGTAAATGCGTTTAGTGATTTGTTGATACAACAAAGTTCACTCTTTGGTGAATACAAAAGGAAGGATACATTTTTGTTCATAATTCATAATTCTGTCATGTATGTTATAGAGAGTAAATATTTGATTTATTCTGCCGACGTGCAGAACTTTCACACTCACAGTCACCTAATCCTCTAGAGGACATCTTGTATAAATATGCCCTACTTTCCAAACAGTTCGAGTTCTTAGTCACATTGGCCCTGTAATGATGCCGTAAGGGTTGCCGTTTCCTGCCTTCCATGAGCTCAGCGTGACTCTAAAGCTAATATTAATGAATCCTAATGCCTCTTGAGAGTTTCCTTAATATCACGTGACCTGCAGTCACCTGCCGGCCTTTACCAAGTTGGCGTTCCAGTGAAATAACAGCTACGGACATCGTTAGTTTGAGCTAGATTTCATACGAAAACTAAACTCAAGTAGCCCCCTGATGCCAGCTTAAATCTGTGGAGGCAGACGTGAATTGATGGGGTGTGAGAGTTGGGTACCAGTTCTGTCTGATGGTCTCCAGCTGCAGTACAAGCACACTTGAAATCCCCAGGTCCCTCTGTAAGGCCAGGGCTGTTGTATCTGCGGTGTCACGCTTCTCTACGCCTCCAGGTCCCGTAGGACCTCGGGCCCGGGCCGAACTCTCTTTTTCTGCAGGCTGAGGAGCCTTGGGAGTTCGTTCCACAAAGCTTATCACATCCTCTGCTCATTTTTCAACCCCATCTTTACAACCACAGCTGGGCTGGGTTGACGGGAGGACAGAGGGGCCGAGTAGTACAGGGTGTGTTTGAGTCAGTTCCACTCAGCCTGGCACGAAAGCCTGGCATCGATCATTTGAGCCACAGGTATGTGTACACTCCATCACCCTCACAGGGCCCACATGCAGCATACCAACACTCTAGGGCTAAGAGCCTCTGTGCTGACTACCTAGAGTACCGCTTTAAAGATCGCTCATTCCCTTAATAGGTTAGTTTGCCCTCCTTTTAGAATGTGTGTTCCATTTGCAATATTGTAGTGCTTTGAATTGTTTGCCTTGGTCCCCTTTTCCTACTTTTTTATGTTATAAACAAGACAATGCCTAGTCTGGCGATGCAAGTTGTAGAAACTCTCTCTCTATATATATATATAAAAAAAATAAAAAATAAAATATATATATTTATATATATATATATATATATATATATATGGGTCAGTGACGTGACTGGTCATTTTTTTTTGTCCAAAGGCCTTAATGATAATAAAAAAACAAATATATAACATCCAAAGTATGTAAGGTAGTACAACTTGATCTCTTTTACTGAATCCAAAAGGTTTTAATTATATTTTACTACATATAAAGGTATTTTAAAGATTTTGAAGTGTCAAAAGGTCATTCGGTAAACCCGATATAGTAAATATTTAAATGGAATAATATTGTTTTTAATAACTAAAGGAACTACAATAATACAAATATAAAGCAGATAAGGCTCTTTTTTTTTTACATTTCCCCTTTCCCTGTGCAATGTTTTACTTGAATATGTTGGAGTGTTTAGAGTAGTCCAATAAATGATTACATTTATGAGATCAGTGATATTTTTTTTTAAATATTTCTTCTGTGGTACACACTATATACTATCTCAACATCAATGTCAAATCAGTTTTTAACTTTCAAATCAGTGGTTAAACCAAATGACTTTTTTGGTGACATTTTTTCCATCTTGTAAAAAATGACAAAAAACAGTGTTAATTGATTGTACAAACCACAACACCTAGGTAAACTAAAAAAATGGTTTCAAATATAGTTATATCTCCATTTTATTTTTTTACACTTTTAAAAACCTTATTCGTCATATATATTTATAATTATTTTTATTTTTTTATTTTTTTTAACAGAATGCGCAAATGCTGGAGTAAAAACCTAATAATTGGTTAACCTTTAAGTTGCATTACAATGCTGAAAAAGTACAAATGGTGTAATGGCACACACAATTCTATAAATGACATTCCCAGAAATTTCTGCATGTAAATAAATAGTTAAATTTTGTTGAAATTGTTTCTTATATACACTATTGCTATTTATTTTATTTTGTATTTTTTTGGTCAGTAAGTTCCATCACAGGAATAAATTACATTTTAAAGTACATTCAAATAGAAAACTGTTATTTAAAAATTTTATAATTTCACAATATTGCTATTTTTTTAATCAAATAAATGCAGCTGTGGTGAGCATAAGTGTCATGACACAGAGGGGAACAGACGGTGGATGTAAAATAAACAGAGTATATTGACAGAGCGGGAGCAAAACAGAGCACAACAGGTGAAGGATGGTATTACTAGATGACACGTAGGCTGATTGTAACGCAAATGAAGATGAAGGAAGTGAGGTTGAGGATGATGTAGATTGAGGAACGAAGACGCATGGAGGTTATGAGGATCCGATGACTGCAGACTACTGAAGAAGACGAAGATGAGGATGAAGATGAAGATCAGGTACGGGAATGCTGGGAATCTCTGGTGAGAGCAGGAAGAGTCTGTGTAACGTGTGACGAGACCAGACAGTGTACTGGAGGGAGTGCAGGCTTGATATGGTGAGGCTGATGAGGGTCAACAGATGCAGGTGATTAGAATTCCGGTGATGAAGAACGAGTGCTTCTGATCTGGTGCTGATGGCTGAGTGGATGGTGTGAGTGACTCTGTGACAATAAGAGGCTTAAAATTTTACCGTCCCCAAACTTTTGTATAGGGTAAAATTTTTGGTCCATTTATTCCATTATTTTAGTGTCATGCATTGCCCTGATGGTGTTTTGTATTTGTGTGTATGACCCTGTCCCTTAAGGTGATGATACACAGGGCAACTTTTTGAGCAATGTTGCTGGGCAATCTTGCCGAGCGATTGTTGCTTGGGCACTTTCCCATTGAAAATGGGCAATACATTTCTATCTGGATAATTTAGATCGGTCGTGGGCCCTGTGTCTCATCTGGTTGCCCGTTGATGGCAACATTGCCCAGCAACATTGCTCAAAAAGTTGCTCTGTGTATCATCACCTTTAGTCTATACTCTGAGGAAACTATACTATTTTCCTGATTGGATGATTCAGCAAAATTAGACTTACCACATGCACACCACATACTTCATCTGAAATGCTCATACATGTTTGCAGTGCATGATGGGTAACATTTGATTCTTTGACAGTTCACTTTTCATCTCACCGTGGATAAAATGCAAGTGTCTCCAGTGAAGTTTTCCAGAATAGACCTTTTGAGTATGATGCCCAGCAGAGCATTCACTAATGGAAATGGGTTTGCAGATGCGCGTGTAAGAAATGTGCCTCTGTTTTAGGCAGAACTTACAAGAGAGATGGACTCATACCACCCAGAGATTCTTTCAAAATTAACTTGCCTTGCGTCGCTTGCCCTGGGAATCAGCCAGCCAGAAACGGCTGAGGAGTAGGAAGCATGAGAGAACACGAGCTGCCAGAGAGAGGAAGCTGTGAGGTTGAGAGCAGCTGCTGGTGTGATTGAACGTCCCAGGACAGCCATTGTTATGTGTCAGATGGAAACAGTGGTGGCGGTGAAGACTGAAGGCTTGGTATTGTACTCTGACAGCCTGAGTGACACTAGCCGGGCAGGGGAAGAAGGGTGAACGAAAGATTCTGCCAGCTTTGCTTACATGGCACCTGGAAGGGGCAGGAATCTGCTGATGGACTCCGTGGGGAACGTCTACCTGAGAAGCATCTCAATTTACAATCCCTGCCCTTGAATCAACTCATCTGTTAAAGGGCGCCCAGAGATCCCCATCCAGAGACCTTCAGACGAGCGAGTTATGAATAAGTGTGGGAATGACGTTTGGATCGCATTGTCCCGAGTCCATCAGCACTAATGCGGTGGCACGGGATCATCAGCTGTCTATTGTCGGAATTCACCCTCATTTCAGATCTTAATGTTTTAGCCTTTTAATTGCTTAAATGGACCATCTGCTCTCTGTAGTTTTATTAATATGAATTCACCATTTGGAGGATAAAGAATCACAGAAGAATTGCCCGAGAAATATTTTCTAATACAAGGTCTGAAATGATAAGATAGCACTAATTTCCCAGAAATTACTGGCTTTGACTTATCTTATAGAATTAGACTAGCGAAAGATTTTGAATAAACTTCAATTAAGCCGTACTATTGAGAATTTGGGGATTTTAGAACACTAGATGTACAAAGAGGAAAAAGTGGAATTAGCTGATCTTAAAGGGATATTTCACAGAAAATTAAAATTCTGTCATCATTTACTCACTGGGGTCCAATGTGGTAATTTTGAACCCCATTGACTTTCACAATATGGACAAATTCAGTTGAAGCATTTATTAAAATATCTTCTTTTTTTTTAACTTTTCATCTTTCAACACCAATAGTGTGACTACAGAGAAAGATGTTTATCTGGTTCTTTAGAAAAGTGCACCGTAAATTAATGAATTACATATGGAAAGGCTGCAGCACAGGACACGTCAAAGCTCACTGAGGTGATTTAATCATGAAAGACAACGTGCCAACTCAAGTCCACTGCCCTGAGCCTCAGCCTCAGCCGTCCCTGTATAGCTGCACTCACTCTGTGTATAACAGATGTGGCTTTTGTCCACTGGGATGAGAGACAGTGAGACTGAGGGAAGATGAAAAAGATGAGGTGATGAGGTAATGGAAAGATTCCCAACACTGCTTAACACCTCAGTCAGCCAAGCTGAGTTTTTCATAAAGTATCTGCTGTTTTAAACTGGGCTTTGTCATTTCCCACATAAGAGACAAATAACAAATGAGATCTCTAATATCTCAATCGAAATTTAAGTCATTATTTGCTGAAAAAAGTAGCTTGACAGACTTTGTCACCATTTTGTAAAATATCTTTAATTTGTGTCCCATGGAAGGAACTAATGGCTGTTTTTTCTACTGTAGAGTTTTTGAGTATATATATATATCAATCACCATGAAAATGATGGAAATAACATTTTGGAACTTGGAATTGTGTGGTGTAAAATGGAAGACTCTTTGTCCCATTAAGGCAACATTTTTAAGCATTTTATATGTTTGTCATAATTTGACACAATTACAGCTTGACTTGAAATTAAGTACAACAATATTCTGCTCACTAGTGACATTTTCTTTTGTGTGTGTGTAAATGTGGTCCAGGTATTCCTCTACGTTGTGGGGACCAACATTACATTTTGAGAGTACAAAATGTCAGTCTCCATGAGAAAAACAGTTTATAAATCATACTAAATGATGTTTATAAGCTAAATTATTTTAGTTTGAATAAAAAAATCAACTCCTGGAAGGCTGGAAGCAAAGATTTTTAGGTAAACTGTTCCTTTATTGAAAACTCCTATGATTTTTTTTTTTTAGATTGACATGATTTGATTGATTGATTGATTGATTGATAAATAGATAGATTGATATGATTTCTTAAGAATGATTTCTTAATCTTTGAAAGAGCCACTTCTGAACAATAAAAGTTTCTTCTGGTTTTCCATTTAGATTCTTGTATGACACAAATATGCAGTGTATTAATTTGAAGTTCCCTTCAGGATGTCTTAGTAAACACACTGTAGACTAGAGTGGGCACAAAGCCGTATACACCAGTCTTTCACTCGTGTGCTTTGGCTACTGTTAATATGGGACAGCTGCTCTCCTGGACCACATTTGCTCTAATTAATTGGTTTCTCAGTCAGGGCGACTCTGAATAGTTAGACACAAATGAATCTCACACTTGACTGTGCTTTCCTCTTTTTTTTTGTACAAAGAAATTGTTGACTTGCAGACAAACTAGATGTGTTAAATATTCTTTTATAAATCTGAATGATTTATTCTTTGGATGTTTATGAAAGAGCAAATTAATGTACTTTCCTATTTTCTTTTTTTTTTTCTTTTACCTTTCTCTTTTGAATGTATTGAAATGGATGTTTTACAGTAGCTAATCTAGACCAATTGGAGAAATCTGCACTTTCGAGTCACGGTGAGTCAAGGAACCACAGACATTTCCACTTTATCTCCCCAATCGAGGCGTGTTATTGGTTCCCTCTACCTCCTCTTCACCCCAACACTGGCAGCATATCAGGAAGAGTTTATCGTCGCCTAATACATAACATGACGAGATGTCAAGGAGTAATTTTCCCAGACACTCCTGGGTTTAACTCTGTTTGGATGGCGCTCTCCCAGAGATACTCTTTTATCACCTGGCTAACACAATTGGCATCTCATTGTATGAGAGCTGACGCGAGTGTCGTTTGACACACATTTTGAACAGGGGAGTGTGATTTGTCCATGGAGCGAAGGCTGTCCGAGTGTCTCTGCTTCACATTTGCTGGTTCGTCCCAAGTGTGGTGAGGACTCTTAGCTCATCCATCACTGCTGCTGATTAAAATGCCCTCTGTACTTTTGAGGCCCTTTTGCTGAAAGGTTGAAAACTTAAAATTGAGACGGCACAACATCTGGGAGCATGCCTGACATTTTCTGAGGACAAATTTGCCCATCCTTTGAGCATGTTATTGCCTTGACTGCCCCCATTTCACCTGATTTCCTTCCCTAAAAGGAAAGGGGGGGACTTTTAAGTTGAAGATGTCCAAATATCTTGCTTGTTCAAATATCTTCTTCTTTTTTTCAATTTTTGTCCTTTAGAAGCAACAGAAGATACTTGCATCATTCCTGGACAAAATAAGTACAATTTACCTTGATATTCAGATTCAAAAAGGGGGCAAGGGGTTCACAAACGTTCATGCACCACTGTATATTATATACTAATTACATATATATTTTATTATACTGCTTATAAGTGACTCACAAGTTATCCTAAACAGAAAAAAATATATACAAAAGAAGGTAAAAATTCAAACAATACTGACAGTGCTGTCAAACAGTTCTGTCTAGAGGGACCTTAACAATTTTCAGCATTGTAACTTCATTTCTGTTGACAAGCAAGTTCAGTTTCAATGCTGTTTAAAAGTAGAAACTCAGGAAACCTCACTTGACCTTCATACTGAGTTCTGGTCTCAAATGTAATTTTCAAGTTTTTGGGCTTTGTTTCAAATGGAACGATATAGCATTGCATCTTGTATTTTGTCAGGTCTAACAATTTTTTTTTTTCATCCTGTATAAATAATTTCTGAGCACAGAAGCCCTTTGAAGCAAGCGATTGCTTGTCTTTTCTTTCAAACTAAAACTTTTCTGTCTTTTTCTGCTGCCCTTTTTTTCTTTGTTAGTCATTTTGGAAATGGACCCAGCAGTGTTTTTTGAAGTCCCACAAACACCAATTAAGCGCATATGATATGCATCTATAATGAAGCAAAATGGCACGTAATTTGAAGTTGTTAGAAAACAAATGCAAATCTAAAATGCATTCATGGGTGTACGCTCTCCGTGTATTCCGTAGGGAGAGCGGTTTCTCACTGTCTTTACAGCTTTGAGGTATGCACAATTTCTGTAAACATCAGTAATTAAAATGAACACATCATAACAATCCAGCTAATCTGTGCCTTTCTAATATACAGGGTGGGCCATTTATATGGATACACCGTAATAACATGGGAATGGTTGGTGATATTAAAGTCCTGTTTGTGGCACATTGGTATATGTGAGGGGGCAAACTCCTCAAGATGGGTGGTGACCATGGTGGCCATTTAGAAGTCGGCCATCTTGGATACAACTTTTGTTTTTTCAATAGAAAGAGGGCCATGTGACACAGCAAACGTATTGGTAATGTCACAAGAAAAACAATGGTGTGCTTGGTTTCAACGTAACTTTATTCGTTCATGAGTTATTTACAAGTTTCTGACCACTTATAAAATGTGTTCAATGTGCTGCCCATTGTGTTGGATTGTCAATGCAACCCTGTTCTCCCACTCTTCACCAAGCGGGAAGGAAGTCGACCGGAAGTTGAAGTCGGCCGGGTGCCGCCATCTTGAGCGGAACTTCACTTGCGTTAGCAATCCCATTGACTTCCATTCATTTTGGCGTCACTTTGACAGCGAATAACTTTACATCTGAGGCGTTTGAAGACTCCATTTGTCCATTTTTTATTTCTAAAGAAACACGACAATGTATAAAATGCTCCATTACCTTGTAGCTTATGTTATGGCCCCGTAGAAGCAGTTTTTGTAAAAGTAGGCTAACGATTGCGTCATAACCAAGCGACTCTTTGTCGCACATTAGAGAGATTACCGTATGGACAGGAGGAGAAGCTCGCGGGCAATCGGGGGGACGTCGAGGCAAAATGACAAAATAATTAATCAGAACACCTACAAAAAGTTTCTCCTGCTCCAAGATCATGGACAGCTCCTACTCACGCTCTCCGTCTCTGCAAGATTCGGAAGGGAATGATTCAGATTGATCTTGGCACAGCTACTAGAAGACAGACGGGTTGCTCACGTGGTCCGTGTAACGCTTTGCTCGGTTTGAGTCTGCGCGTCAGGAAAGGAAGTGCTAAGAAATCGCTAAAAATGGGCTTCACTTGTCTCAATTGAGTTCCAATGGGGTCGCTGTGTCCATTTCTTTTACTGTCTATGCTCTTCACACACTGATAGTAACACCGCAGGAGAAATGCCAGCACAGGCATCCAGTATCCGTAGTTTCAGGTGCTGCACATCTCGTATCTTCACACCATAGACAATTGCCTTCAGATGACCCCAAAGATAAAAGTCTAAGGGGGTCAGATCGGGAGACCTTGGGGGCCATTCAACTGGCCCACAACGACCAATCCACTTTCCAGGAAACTGTTCATCTAGGAATGCTCGGACCTGGCACCCATAATGTGGTGGTGCAATTGTCTATGGTGTGAAGATACGAGATGTGCAGCACCTGAAACTACGGATACTGGATGCCTGTGCTGGCATTTCTCCTGCGGTGTTGCTATCAGTGTGTGAAGAGTGGGAGAACAGGGTTGCATTGACAATCCAACACAATGGGCAGCACATTGAACACATTTTATAAGTGGTCAGAAACTTGTAAATAACTCATGAACGAATAAAGTTACGTTGAAACCAAGCACACCATTGTTTTTCTTGTGACATTACCAATAAGTTTGATGTGTCACATGGCCCTCTTCCTATTGAAAAAACAAAAGTTGTATCCAAGATGGCCGACTTCTAAATGGCCAGCATGGTCACCACCCATCTTGAGGAGTTTGCCCCCTCACATATACTAATGTGCCACAAACAGGACTTTAATATCACCAACCATTCCCATGTTATTACGGTGTATCCATATAAATGGCCCACCATATAGATTCTTTTTGGTATCACCTTTTACCATATTTCCCTACAGTGAAACAGGCTCCATCGGTGTACAATGCATACTGTCTTACATTATATGCTAATTATAGTATATTGAGCAGGGTCACAGCAGTCTTAACAGTGAGGGTTGGTTTATGATTTTACCATAGAAAGTTCTATATTCATAACAAAGATTTTGCCCCGCTGCCCAACACATTTTCAAATTATTCCTTAAACCATGGATTTGAGAAATAAGTAGGACATTAATTTTATAATGGACATGAATAGCATGGATATATACTGTAAGAAATCATAAATAATATTAATAAAAAAAACAATAATAATAGTAATCATTCATCATCATTTTCTTGATCAGTGTCGATCTTGTTTTCCAGTAAAAATATGTAAACATCCGTAAAATTATCATATTACTTGCAATAAAAATAAGATTAAAATTAAATAACATTTATTTTATACACACACACACACGCACAAAAACGCACACTCACACAATGTATGTGCTGGCATACAAATGTTTATAAATATTTGGTTACACTTTATTTTTAGGTGTCCTTATACAGTGCAATTATGAGTAAAAGTTATATTAATTAACATGTACTTTCTATAGGGTTAGGATTAGTATTAAGGTTTGGTTTAGCTTAGTTGCATTTAATTATGCATAATTTAAAATTAAGACCTAATTTCTAAGAAATGTCTCAGAGATGTGTATTAAAACTGTGACACTTGTATATTGTTAATAAACAAGGGCAATAATACATACAGCACAATTGATGAACCAGTCTGATCAAGTCCATTCTTATTCTTTAAATCCAAACACAGCACTCCACTAAACATATGCAATGCTCTAATTAGCTTTTAATAATCAAAGACATGCTAGCGGAATGGGAAAATTGTGAGCTTGTAAGTTGAAATGAAACTTTGATAGCAGGAAGCTTAATTGGTTCCAGCATCTGGCAGATGTTTGTCATGAATTAATCTCTCCACAGTTTACTGTTCAACACACACACACACACACACACACACACACACATTTGCACATTCCTCCTTTTGCTCAGTGGTTTTCCTAGTTTTCCGCTGGTCACTGCTACACTCCTTCAGTCAAGACCCTCATTAGCCGCTTTCCGACCGGAGGAACCTTTTCACAGTTCCTAGAACTATTGGCTAAAGTACCCGGATGTCGGCGTGTTCGCACCGCAGGAACTAGGAACAATTTTAGTTCTAGGAACTCCATTTGGAGGAACTAATTTAGGTCCTACTTCAGAGTAGGGTCTAAACCAGCACTATAGGAACTACCCGTGACGTTAGTGTACGCTGATTGACCGAACGCACGCGGAACACCAGCACCCGCCATTTTTAAAACAGCTAGAATGTAAACACACAGATTATAGCCTATATATTTACTCCAGAAACTAACATACAAACATGGAAAACAGTGATAGATGGGTCTCTAAACCTTTATGCTGAAGAGAAAATCCAACGCAACTTTGAGGGGACCAGGTCAAACATGATTATGTATTTCTGCCCAGCTAGCAACACTGGACATCAACCACACGGCATAGGCTAATAACCTTTTTTTCATATACTGTCTACTTTCTATAACAATTCTATCTAATAACATGTTAAACAGTACTGTTAGACAGATCGCTAACTAATGAACACAGAGAATGCGAGCATTGTTTGCTCTGGCGTTCTCAGCGCCGCCAAAATAAAGGTCCGTCGCGCCGTCAAAATAAAAGTCGCCTTGCTTGCGTCACTCCCTTACCCCTCCTACCAGTTCCTATGGCCACTTGGCCAGTGCGAACGCAAACAGCAAACAGCAAAATCGAGTTTGGGGGAGAGTATTTCATAGAACTGTTTAGAAGTGGACAGTTCCTATAACTAAGTTCCTGTAACTACTTGGTCGGAAAGCGGCTATTGTGTGTTTGTTGAAATTTTGACTGGCTGAATAAAACATTACTTAAGCTTCGTTTCAGTCCGTTATAATTACTCATTTGCATATGAAATCACAGAGCCTCAATTCATAGGTGACAATTTTCATAATCTGCCAGTTCCTAGCCAAACCGAAAGCTTAATGGCTGAATTCATGCACAACAACATGGATGAATGACCCGCCAGTACAACAGGCTTAAAACAAACACGCTTCTGCTGTTTACAGCTTGATGATCATTCCGGTCATTGTGAATTTAGGATAATGTAAATCAATTGTCACATACAATTTTAAGACTCATAATACACAATAATGCATGTTAATAAGTCCTTGTTGAATAATTGGTATATGTTTAGTGGCTTTCATAAGTTTATATGTCAAGATTATACTCTTATACCCAAAGTAAGCATATTTTATGTTCACATGAGACCTTTTCTACCTGCATATTGAGATGTTTTTCGTTCACTGTTAACTCTTGACACACGATACCATCTGGAAGCTTAATGACAGAAGCAGAAGGCTGCTTGATGAGAGATTTGTCTTCCCAGACATATTGCAGGAATAAATTTGACTGACAGTGGTCATTAAGGCATTGATTCATTAAATGCCATGTGGTCAGATTTGAGTTTTAGTGCTTCATTGCTGTGCAAATCTTTAAGAGCTGCTTGAATTGTGAGGGTCAGTGAGGCTGTTCTTTCATAGGAAACAGTGGGAGGAGAAGCTCCAACATATGTCATGTTGGCTCATTGTACAGAGAAGCAAAGTGTTCTTTTTAATTTGTTATTCTCAACCATGCAACGTTTTAGTTTAAATCTGTCTAAAATGGTATGTAATTTTAGTCAATGAAAACATTTTAGTTGACATGAAAGTGCAACATAAATCAAATATTCAAACATTTTATATAACATGTATCCACATTTAACAAAAACTTGTGCTTCTGAAATAACATGATGATTTCACTATTGTGGTATAATAAATGTGTACGTAGTTCAGTCGTGAAACTCTAGATGGCACAAGCTGATAGGTTCTTTACTTGCATTCTGCAAGCAATTACACCATTAATACATGGCACAAGCTGATAGGCTTCTGCTAATTCTGCAGCCAATGAGATTGTTTGCTCAACATATAAATAGTTCAGTGTTTGCCGTAGGCTAATCAGAGTTCCTCTGAAACCCTCCACCTCCCCCAGCTCCACCTGCCTAGATATGCAACAGGATTTAAGTACGTTTATTTATGCAGCAGCAGCATATCTTACATGTTCACAGCAGCTTGTCTGTGAATATATTGACAGTTCATACTTGCTATGCATCAGCAGCAGATCAAGTCCGCCAAGACCAAATATATTAACGTTGCCATATTCGATAAAATGCCAAAGCTACTCCAAGTGTAGTCATGATTGAATGTGAATTTTTGGATGATCATCTGTTTAGGCTCAACTCTCACAGCTCGAGCGGGTCAGTTGCTGACAATATTGACTGGATTATACAGTATAAAATGATGTATTTTTCTTCAAAAACATTGTTAGAGCATTGTCAATATCTTGCAGTGTTCTTTTTTTCTTTTTTGTATTTTTGTCAACAGGATGTTTTTAATTAAAATCATTTAACTATCATCATAATGCACATTTTCATCTGGTCTTTGTTATCATTGACCTAAAAAAGAATAATAATTCATCAGTAATTTCATTAATTAGATTAAAAACCAATCTTAGCCATGTATCAATTAAGATTATTTACATGACATGGATATTTAATATCATCGGATTAAATTAAATGAAAACGTTGTGTCACCTTAAAGGAACTTGGGACTCACATTTTTTAATTTTTAGACTTAGTGACTTAGTAACCTTGGGGGATCTTATTTGTAATACTTTGTGAGACCTAATTAATATAATTTCCTGGCTTTCATTAGAGTCTGATGCTATTAAATAATGTAGGTCCTCCAGCAGATTATAGTCAGGGCTCTACACTTTCATTTCTTTTTAGTCAAAAATTTAGGAGCACCTTCTGATCAATGACAGAAATGAACCTTCCCATTACAGGGTGATATTTGACTCCTTAAATTGATTTCCAAAGGCGTTTTTTAAAATCATCTTTTATTTCAAATTCTTAAATCTATATTTACAAACTATTTACATTTTTTATTAAAACAATAAATTCTATCAGAACAATAAGACAAAAGCAGGCAGAATAAGTTACCAAAAGTTACATCAAATGAAATCAGAATCAACAAAATTCATCTTTGCACTGCAGAGGTGGCATGGAAGCACACAAAATTGGCATTTATGTATATTTACAGCCTGTTTAATGAGGTGGCTTGAATTCATTTCAATTTATAATAACAATCTTATGAGGTTAATGTTTTAGTATGGCATTCTGATTCCCCTTGAATCAGAATAAATTCTCGATTTTATGTTGTAGACTTTAAAATCTTAAATGAATGATATCTGCAATACATTCATGTTGGTTCTGTTCTGTTTACCTGGTCCTGACAGAACTGTTGTATAAAATCAACATCACATTTGTAATTGTGCTGTTATTTGGGGAAAACAGCAGTCTTGCACATGTGATAGTGTTTAACTATATCATATAATACATTTTAAAAACAAGAACTCAAACAGGGGCTTTTTTGCACCCAAATAGCAAATTTTGGTGGCATTTATATTCATTTTGTGTAATTTATATGTGGAAATGTGTGGAAATGAGCTCAAAGTAGCTTAATTTCTGACCCAGTTTCTGATAATCCAGTATGTAATAATAAGATTTACTATATTATAAGATTTACAAGTTATTGCTTATAATTGCAACAGCATTTCAAAAATATTTTGATAAGAAAATTCTAATATTTTTATATTAATATATTAGTCTGTATTTATATTGCTTAATCTGCACATATATTTTTGGACCATATCTTTTCCCCATCCATTGCTATGGTTATCACTATGTTGTTACTGCAATTTATAAATGTCACTTCAGAAACGTTGCAGCGTGTTAGTGGCCGTTGGTTCTCTTAGCAGCACAAAAAACAAAACTTCTATCAAAATTCTGAACGGATTATACACTCACCTAAAGGATTATTAGGAACACCATACTAATACTGTGTTTGACCCCCTTTCGCCTTCAGAACTGCCTTAATTCTACGTGGCATTGATTCAACAAGGTGCTGAAAGCATTCTTTAGAAATGTTGGCCCATATTAATAGGATAGCATCTTGCAGTTGATGGAGATTTGTGGGATGCACATCCAGGGCACGAAGCTCCCGTTCCACCACATCCCAAAGATGCTCTATTGGGTTGAGATCTGGTGACTGTGGGGGCCATTTTAGTACAGTGAACTCATTGTCATGTTCAAGAAACCAATTTGAAATGATTCGAGCTTTGTGACATGGTGCATTATCCTGCTGGAAGTAGCCATCAGAGGATGGGTACATGGTGGTCATAAAGGGATGGACATGGTCAGAAACAATGCTCAGGTAGGCCGTGGCATTTAAACGATGCCCAATTGGCACTAAGGGGCCTAAAGTGTGCCAAGAAAACATCCCCCACACCATTACACCACCACCACCAGCCTGCACAGTGGTAACAAGGCATGATGGATCCATGTTCTCATTCTGTTTACGCCAAATTCTGACTCTACCATCTGAATGTCTCAACAGAAATCGAGACTCATCAGACCAGGCAACAATTTTCCAGTCTTCAACTGTCCAATTTTGGTGAGCTCGTGCAAATTGTAGCCTCTTTTTCCTATTTGTAGTGGAGATGAGTGGTACCCGGTGGGGTCTTCTGCTGTTGTAGCCCATCCGCCTCAAGGTTGTGCGTGTTGTGGCTTCACAAATGCTTTGCTGCATACCTCGGTTGTAACGAGTGGTTATTTCAGTCAAAGTTGCTCTTCTATCAGCTTGAATCAGTCGGCCCATTCTCCTCTGACCTCTAGCATCAACAAGGCATTTTCGCCCACAGGACTGCCGCATACTGGATGTTTTTCCCTTTTCACACCATTCTTTGTAAACCCTAGAAATGGTTGTGCGTGAAAATCCCAGTAACTGAGCAGATTGTGAAATACTCAGACCGGCCCGTCTGGCACCAACAACCATGCCACGCTCAAAATTGCTTAAATCACCTTTCTTTCCCATTCTGACATTCAGTTTGGAGTTCAGGAGATTGTCTTGACCAGGACCACACCCCTAAATGCATTGAAGCAACTGCCATGTGATTGGTTGATTAGATAATTGCATTAATGAGAAATTGAACAGGTGTTCCTAATAATCCTTTAGGTGAGTGTATATAACCTAGAACCCGTGCAAAGAGCTCTCCCTTTATAATCACTAGAACTGTGCAATTATCTCAGTTCATCGCGATCTCACAAACTTTCGTTATAATCAAAGAAGCTGCACAATGAATCTCTTTTTCACATCTTGACACTTAAACACCTCTGATTGGCCATTGTGTTCAAGAAATCAACAGATATGTCTGTGATTGCCTACATTGCTGAACGCTGCAAAAAACGTTGTAAATAGAAACCTTTGACGCTCTCCAGAACGCAAACATAAATACACTGGATTGTTTGCCAAATCTGTTTCGCTAATATGCTATTATTAGTTTCAGCTGAGATGGTCGCACTGTAGAGCTCTGATAGATGTCCAAAACAGCACAGACTACTTTGGTTTTGATTTATAGACCCTTTGTGCTCTAAAACAGTAATTCAAGCCTGAATCAGAAGGATTTTATTTCATTATCAGTGAAGTCGTTTCATTTGGACATTTTTGGACACTTTTACACATTGTGCAAAAATGCAGCGGACATTTTATTTTTGTCCTAAATACTGTCATCTGTGTCTTTGTCATTGCTGTGCCATACATCCGCTGCACATCCATGTGTATTTCCCCCTCAATCAGCTTTCAAATCTTCCTCTAATCTGTCAAATCTGACAGGCAAATCCCACAGTACGTGTGCACTTCCAAATCACAACATGCTTGACTCCATTGTTAATACTCACCCCGCTAACAGAACAACACGACACGGGAAACAAATACCCTTCAGTCTGGTGTTCAGATCAGACAGAGGCCTGTCTCTGTGCTGTGAATCCGTGTTCAGCGATTCATCAGTCTGGTTGAACCGCTCAGAGGGAGCCCTCTGCTGTCAATAACCCCCTGCCTCCAATGCACCCACCTGGCTCTAATGTACACAAATATATTCCCCTGCAAAGCCCTGCAGTACCAACATATCCTGGAGCAAAAGGCAAGCCAGAGATTGAAAAACAAGAGTGCATACCCATGCACTTATGTGCTCACTCACACATAAATACACATTGATAGTCTTTGTAAAGAGATTACAGAGGACGAAAAGAGGTTCTAATGCTAAATTTAAAGAGGAAAATGCCGATAAGTCTCATAAACCTGTTCGTTTATGAAAATTGGAGTGTTTATGTGAGATGTTGGAATGATTGGGTTTTTCTTTAGGTTGTGATTTCAAAACATGAACAGATGTTGTATCTGCAGATTGAATCAGCTGCCTGTCAGAATACCATTCGAGTTGTTTTCATGCAGAGGAAAATCAGTTTTGCTTAACTGTTTATGGCCTTAACCCAAAAAAGAACACAGTTTAAGGCATTTACATGACCTTGCACATAATTGGTGTAAAATCATAAATACTCTTGATGATAAGTCCACCTACAGATATGTAGTGTAGTGGTTTATTTCTGTGGTATGTTAGAGACATTAATAATACAATTAAATGTATACTTTGGGATATCTGAGGTACACTGTAAAAAATTTCTAACCCTCCCAAATCAAAAATTTCAAGTGACCGATAACATCTAAATTTTTCAATTGGCCCAAGTGAAATTCTGTAAATTATAAAATTAAATTTACAGATTTTCACTTGGGCCAATTGAAATTTACAGAATTTCACTTGGGCCAATTGAAAAATTTTGATCTTATCGGTCACTTGAAATTTTTGATTTGGGAGGGTTAGAAATTTTTTACAGTGTACTGTAGAGACATTCATAAAAATAAAATAAATATTTCTGTGATATCAGTGGTATCGAAGTGACATTACTGATAGAATTAAATATTTTTGTAATATCTATGGTACTTTAGAGGCATTATAATAAAATAAATATTAACTTAATTAAATAATAATTAAATTATTTCATAAAATTAAATAATAATGGTGGTACTGTAATGACATTAATTATAAAATATATATTTTTTGTGATATTGGTGATACTTTAGATACATTAATAACTTTGTGTATATTCCTGTTTGCCATAAAACATAATTAATACATTAATATTAAATTAAAAGTAAAAAAAAATAACTGGTTTAAAATCATGAAAATGTGATGACTGCACTTAAAAAAATAATGAATTATAGTGCAGCAGATTAGTAAAAAAATCGTTCACTTTGGTATAGAAGCATGAAATTTGGCACAGATACTCTCTATGGGCCACTATTTTGGAAAAAGGCGTTGGCCACTCAAAAATTCAATATGGCGGCCATTTTTCAAAATGGCCGCCATTGCTATTCAATGCTTATTATATCAATTATTCAAACAGTGATCCAAGCATACAATTTTATACAAATATACTCTCTAAAGGACATGCTAATAGAAAAAGATGCTTGTCCCTAAAAAAATCCAAGATGGCCGCCATTTTTAAAGATGGCCACTGTTCCTGTTGAATATTAAGGTGAGACATGGCAGGCAAAAACATTGTTTTTTTTTTTACTGGTCAATTTTGAGATTTTTGGATATTTGTCTTCAATAACATGTCTGCTTTCAGACTGTGGTGAAAAAAAGTCCGAAAATACACATTTAGTTCTTTATTTTACTACACTTTGTCTGTTTGCGTCTGTAGATTTCGCGTAAATTCAACAAAAGTTGTCGTTGTAAATCCTCCCGCCGATCCGCAATCTCTGTCTGCTCTCTGTCATCACAGGCACCGCTGAAAAGCTCTCTCTTCACTGTACAATGCTGTCGGATCCAAATATGGTCATTTCCTTTTTATCAGCAACCAATCGTGAAAGTAAAAGGGCTGAATGCGCAATCTCATTGGCTGATGATAAATCTTTAAAGCCCGTTTTCTCAAAATGACCTTTCTCTCATACTCCAAGTCTGAAATCTCCACTTCAGTAGCACCTATATACACCAATCTTTACAGTCTTGTACCTAGTTATATTATGAAGACATTTACAGCGGGATCTGTAAATATATTATTCCTAGCCTGATTTATATAACATTTTATTCCAAAAAACATGGCGAAAATCATTTTTTAAGGCTATTGACAGTATATTATGATTTACAGGATAACAAAAGTAGATATCCATAAATGCCTCTGTAATTTTTTCCCCATCTAATATGTGAACACAATGAAAAAATAATTTTTAATCTGGCTTTATCCAATACTCAGATTTCGTTTTTTTAAATATATACAAATTAGCGCATATTTAATTAGATATTGCCTAATTTGCATATTTAAACATTAAATTACAGAAAACTTTTAATACATTTTTTTCTCATCTTAATGTAGGTAATCAACTGGGAAAGTTTCATGGTGATACCTGCTAGTTATAATTTTTACCCTATTCACCCGTAGTGTCTCGCCTTAATTATTTAAATTGTTAAAATGGTGATGCAAGCATACAATTAGGCAGAAATACTCTTCAAGGAACACTCTCTTGGAAAAAGGTATGTGCCACTCAAAAATTCAGGATGGCCACCATTTTCAAGATGGCCACCATTTCTGTCAAATAGTTATAATGTCTGCTTTGTCTGCCTCCTCTTCTTTGACCTGTCCAGCTTAGTTAAACTTGCCAGGGATATAAAATCCCCGCCGGCATAGCTCTCAGGTTCAATGGAGTTCATACACAAGCCTCTCCACCACGGCAAGGTGTAGTCCACAGAGAGGAAGGGCCACTGTTAGAAAAAAGGATACGCTGCTGGTACAGGTTGCACATACAGTGGGGAGAACAAGTATTGGATACACTGCTGATTTTGAAGGTTTTCCTACTTACAAAGTATGTAGAGGTCTGTAATTTTTATCATAGGTACACTTCAACTGTGAGAGACGGAAATCCAGAAAATCACATTGTATGATTTTTAAATAATTAATTTGCATTTTATTGCATGACATAAGTATTTGATCACCTACCAACCAGTAAGAATTCCGACTCTCACAGACCTGTTAGTTTTTCTTTAAGAAGCCCTCCGGTTCTCCACTCATTACCTGTATTAACTGCACCTGTTTGAACTCGTTACCTGTATACCTGTACACACACTCAATCAAACAGACTCTAACCTCTCCACAATGGCCAAGACCAGAGAGCTTTGTAAGTACATCAGGGATAAAATTGTAGACCTGCTTAAGGCTGGGATGGGCTACAGGACAATAGGCAAGCATCTTGGTGAGTAGGCAACAACTGTTGGCGCAATTATTAGAAAATGGAAGAAGTTCAAGATGACGGTCAATCTCCCTCCATCTGGGGCACAATGCAAAATCTCACCTCGTGGGGCATCAATGATCATGAGGAAGGTGAGGGATCAGCCCAAAACTACACGGCAGAACCTGGTCAATGACCTGAAGAGAGCAGGGACGACAGTCTCAAAGAAAACCATTAGTAACTAGTGATCGACCGATATATCGGTCGGGCGATAAATCGGGCCGATATTTGCGGGTTTGACGTGTATCGGCATCGGCCGATACGCGGCTGCTGTGTTCGCCGATAGTTTTTTTTCCCGGCATTAATTACAGACAGGCGTCCACAGGCAGCTCTGTGTTGCTGGAGACGCTGCAGTTCACGTGCAGCCCATGCACTGCCCCTCCCACACTAGCAGAGTGCTGGAAGCCTCTTCAAGACAACGGTTAGTTTTAAAATTTCAAAGCATCTTTTTAACTGTTTGACTTAGCTGAAATACACTTTGAAAGTGGAAACACGTTGCTCTATATGTGCGTGCAACTATAGCTAAGCAAATTTGTGGGTCCAAATGGAAAACGCAAATGCCTCATCTATAAAACTACTTGTCATTGTATTTAGGGAGCTGCAAATAGCTAAGTTTGAGGCTATCCATATGTATACGGTAGCTGTTACGAACACTGGTCATAGGATTAAATAATGCCGACGTTGTTCGGTGATTCCGTTATATTTGTGGGAGTTTTATTCAGAGACCACCTGGCTGAGGTTTGGATGTGTGCTCATAAAAGAAGAGACGCGGTTGCGACACGATGCGATGCAGCGCGCTCGTTTGTCCAGGCGCTCCTATGCCGTGGTGACATGAAAACATCTAAACTTTTCAGAATGCCAGAAGCGCACGCAGGTCATGTGACAAAAAAACAACTGACCTTTCCATGACAACATCGAAAGCTCGGCCGAACAACGGATCATAGCTGGACAGGGCGGGTTTTTATTTCTCATCTCCATAAATATATGTAGTTGTAAAGGGCTAGAAATAAATTAATCCTTACTTCCTCGTCATCATGGAGAGAGCAGTTCGTGGTTGCATAGCAACAACAGACGCAACCGCTTGTAGAAGTGGCGCGGCCGTGCTTTCCACACGTTTTAGACGCGATCCCTAATTCATAATAAACTTAGAATCTATTTGCTTTAAAATCGTTTTTGTTTTGTTTAAAATGGAGATCACGATTACATATATCAGACAACTACACAGAATAACATGTTTCAGTCAAATTTTTTATTTATTATGCTTAAATATTTATTTTCAGAATTTATTTTCAGAATTTGAATTATGCTTAAATGTTTTTCAGTATTTTCAGCACTGAACTTTTTTTTTACTTGTTCTACCTCACGTTTTTAATATTTGTCAAATATTGTTTTTTTTTTAAGTTCAATAAATGTTCCTTTCTTAATTGAGACTTGTAACAGTCGTTATCATTATATATTATATATGTGTAATTTTTATGATGTAAACTGAGTGAGCAAAAGCAGTATCGGCTCCAAATATCGGCCCAAGAAAATCGGCAGCCCGTATCGGTCATCGGCTAAGGCTGATGAAAAAAAATCGGTATCGGCATCGGCACTAAAAAATCCATATCGGTCGATCCCTATTAGTAACACACTACGCCGTCATGGATTAAAATCCTGCAGTGCACGCAAGGTCCCCTGCTCAAGCCGAAGCATGTCCAGGCCCGTCTGAAGTTTGCCAATGACCATCTGGATGATCCAGAGGAGGAATGGGAGAAGGCCATGTGGTCTGATGAGACAAAAATAGAGCTTTTTGGTCTAAACTCCACTCGCCGTGTTTGGAGGAAGAAGAAGGATGAGTACAACCCCAAGAACACCATCCCAACCGTGAAGCATGGAGGTGGAAACATCATTCTTTGGGGATGCTTTTCTGCAAAGGGGACAGGCCGACTGCACCGTATTGAGGGGAGGATGGATGGGGCCATGTATCGCGAGATCTTGGCCAACAACCTCCTTCCCTTAGTAAGAGCATTGAAGATGGGTCGTGGCTGGGTCTTCCAGCATGACAACGACCCGAAACACACAGCCAGGGCAACTAAGGAGTGGCTCCGTAAGAAGCATCTCAAGGTTCTGGAGTGGCCTAGCCAGTCTCCAGACTTGAACCCAATAGAAGATCTTTGGAGGAGCTGAAAGTCCGTATTGCCCAGCGACAGCCCAGAAACCTGAAGGATCTGGAGAAGGTCTGTATGGAGGAGTGGGCCAAAATCCCTGCAGTGTGTGCAAACCTGGTCAAGAACTACTGGAAATGTATGATCTCTGTAATTGCAAACAAAGGTTTCTGTACCAAATATTAAGTTCTGCTTTTCTGATGTATCAAATACTTATGTCTTGCAATAAAATGCAAATTAATAACTTAAAAATCATACAATGTAATTTTCTGGATTTTTGTTTTAGATTACGTTTTAGATTGTAAGTGGGAAAACCTGCAAAATCAGCAGTGTATCAAATACTTGTTCTCCCCACTGTATCTGCGAGAGGGAAGGCGGAAGGACCATCAGAATTAAGACTGGTTTCAACAATATAGGTGACCAGTTCAGAAAGAGCCATAAGAAAGATGGCTGGTTGAATTGTTTCACTCTGTGACTCTTTCTCAAGCCTTCTGAGGTGGAGTTTCTCTCTGTTGTAAAGATGAATGAGACACAAATGATGGTATTTCAGCTCCTGTGCAATGGCATCAGCACCACTTAGTTGAGACAATAATTTAGCATCATTCAGTGTTTGTGCACATTCATGTAGTCTGTCATTCAGTTGCAGTGTCATTACCTGATGTAGGTCAGATTCAGGAGATATGTTATCACAAAAAAAGCAAACCTGATCATCTAGACTTTTCTGCATCATGGTTCTGCGATGCTTTGTTTGGCCTTCATCTGTCTCACTACATTGAGCATCGGATTGTTGCTTCTGGGCACAAAGTAACTTTGTGTTGTTGAACCGAAGTCGACAATTGTGATACTTCGCTTGGTTCCTTCTCAAAGTAGCTTCTATACCACCACCTTCATCCAGTCGTTCCAGGTCCAGGGTCATTGGCATTTTGTTCATCTTGTGAAAGAGTGGAATGTTGGTGGCAATCATTTTATAGCCATCATGTTGAGAAACGATGGGTAGGTGGTGATTGGAGGGGTTCCTTTGTGTCTGTCTGACAAAGACAACATTTCATCCAATCAGTTGGCCTCTTGGCTGACATGGGATTTTCATTTGCCATTTTGGAGGTTTGTTGTCTGATTAAGGCCGAGGGGTTATCCTTTTACCACCTCAATCATAGACATAGTACACATTCAGGTATGGGATACAACTAGGTATGGGTCACCTACACCTAGCCCGATCATTCATCCAGTGCCATTTAATCCCGTGTGATCTGTACACCTTCCAGGTAAGCATACATGAACAAGTCATGTATTGCCCCGCTTACCCTTGGCTCGGCTCTCCCACGCTGGCACAACCTGCCAATTCAGGTGCGGCTATCTAAAAACATCTATTACTAGCTAATTGATGAGGGGCTGTTAGAAAGCATTTGGGACACTAAACTTAGCTATACTATTACTACTAGTCAAGAACTACAGTGAAAGTAAAACTAGATCAGCTGACACTGAATCCCATGCTGAGTTCCACAGCAGTGAAGTCACCAGTGTGCCCTGGTTGTGTAATGACGTTCACTCTATTAAACAAAACCTTCCTTAACACATTAAATTGAGCTCTGACAGAAATGGTGGCCATCTTGAAAATGGTCGCCATCTTGAATTTTTGAGTGGCACACATCTTTTTCCATGATAATGTTCCTTTAAGAATATTTGTACCAAATTTCATGATAGCATCACCATTTGAAAAAACAAAATTAAGGATTCAAGAAAAATGGCGGCCATCTTGAAAAATGGCGGCCATCTTGAAAAATGGTTGCCATCTTGAATTTTTGAGGGACAAACACCGTTTTCAAAAAAAAACATTCTGAAGAGAGTATTTTCACAAAATGTTATGCCTACATCACTGTTTGAACGATTGACATAATGAGCATTTGACAGAAATAGCGGCCATCTTGAAAAAATGGCCGCCATGTTGAATTTTTGAGTGGCACACATCTTTTTCCATGATAATGTTCCTTTAAGAATATTTGTACCAAATTTCATGATAGCATCACCATTTGAAAAAAAAAAATTAAGGATTCAAGAAAAATGGCGGCCATCTTGAAAAATGGCGGCCATCTTGAAAAATGGCTGCCATCTTGAAAAATGGTTGCCATCTTGAATTTTTGAGGGACAAACACAGTTTTCCAAAAAAAACATTCTGAAGAGAGTATTTTCACAAAATGTTATGCCTACATCACTGTTTGAACGATTGACATAATGAGCATTTGACAGAAATAGCGGCCATCTTGAAAAAATGGCCGCCATGTTGAATTTTTGGATGGCCAACGCCTTTTTCCCAAAGAGTGACCCTTAGAGAGTATCTGTGCCAAATTTCATGCTTCTATACCAATTTGAACGATTCTCTCGAAATATGCCATTAATCTGCTGCACTATACCCTTAATTTAAGCGAAGAAAAATGTTTTTGCACATAATTTAATTTAGATCATTCAAAATAAATCAGTTTAGTTGGTTTTGTCATATTAATTTTGGTAGGATTGATTGCTTTAGGAAAAAGCGTTTGATCGGGTTGATCATTATATCTTTTTAATCTGCTTGCTGTTTTTGTGTTTGTTCAGGATTTTATCAAATGGATACGTTTGTTATACACTGGAGCTTTTTGTTCGGTTAAGGTAAGGGGTGGCCTAAGTCTGCATATTGTGGTTTCAAGGGGCATTAGACAAGGATGCCCTTGGCTATTGTACAGTATTGCTATTGAACCATTACTTTTTAATATAAGGAAAAGTCTAACTGGTTTACCAATACCCACAATGCCTCAGCATTTAAGTACTTCAATTACTGCTTATGCTGATGATGTAATTTGTGGGATGTCTTTGTCAATAACAATAATGATATAAAAGAGTACTTGATATGTATGAAAGGGCATCATCAGCAAAAATAAACTGGGATAAGACTGAGTCTTTCTGGTCAGGTCAAAGAAATTTGGCCTGACCCAAATAGCATTGGGTCCAATCTGCTTTACTTTTTTGCCAGTGCAAGAAGCAGGGCAAGGTCTTGTAGATATCAGATCTAGACTTGTAGCGTTTCGTCTGCAAGCTGCTCAGAGACTGCTGTATAACAATGGCATCACTTGGTATAACACTACAGATGCACTCTTGAGAAAAGCAGGCAACATGGGCAGGGCTTGACATTAACTTTTTTGCTCACTAGCCAATGTGGCTAGTGGTTTTCCAAAGTTACTAGCCACACAGCATTTTTACTAGCCACATTTTTGTTCTTGTGAAATTACCTGATAAAAGTTGACTATGGCATGCTAAAATTTACTTGAACTAGATTTACAACCCTTTTAAATGTAAAACCACTGTACACACCCAAATCAAGACTACATAAATATATAACAATACAGGTAGCTCCACCGGCATACGACGTAACTCCAGCAGGGCAGCTAGCTGTCTCTTCATTTCTGTGTTGTCGGTCACTAGTGCGCAAGCGCAAGGCAACACTGTGTGCATGTAATACTCATTAGGGCTGTCAAAATTGCTCAAAAATGACGTTCGAATATTCCCTCTAAAAAAAAAAACCACATAGCCTATATTTGAACTATTCGAACATCTGGTTGCGCATTTTGTCAATGACGCGCATTACGTCAATAACAGGACAAATTAATACAAAGAGACATAACTACTTGTATAGGTAGTTTATTTAAGTTTAAACATATTTGACAACGTATTACCTACACAAAAACAAGTAAATCAACTAATGGCCAAGACGCAGACCTCACTCTCGCTCGCTTGCTCACTCGCAGGCACTCTTTCTCTCTCTCGCCCTCACCTTCATGCTGTGTTCACACCAAACGCGAATAGAGCATCTGGCGCAAGTGATTTCAATGAAGTCAATATAAAGACGCGTTGACGCGCGTTTGGAAGTCTTGCGGTCACACTCTCTGCGGTTCATAACGGTTTAAATGAACAACAAATATAAGCAAATGTTGAGTGCTGATCAATACATCGCTTGGTATAACACTACAGATGCACTCTTGAGAAAAGCAGGCAACATGGGCAGGGCTTGACATTTAACTTTTTTGCTCACTAGCCAATGTGGCTAGTGGTTTTCCAAAGTTACTAGCCACACAGCATTTTTACTAGCCACATTTTTGTTCTTGTGAAATTACCTGATAAAAGTTGACTATGGCATGCTAAAATTGACTTGAACTAGATTTACAACCCTTTTAAATGTAAGAGTTTTGTGCAAGCAATTTAAAGGGGGGGTGAAATGCTCATTTTCACTCAATCTCCTGTTAATCTTGAGTACCTATAGAGTAATATTGCATCCTTCATATCTCCAAAAAGTCTTTTGTTTTATTATATTAATCAAAGAAAGATAGGGTGTACCGAGTCTTTCCGGAAAAAACCGAGCGGCTGGGGGCGGGCCGTGTGGGCGAAGCTTAGCTGTGCTAACGCACCGAGCTAGTGACAACACACAGAGACATTATTTGTTCAACAGTTACTCACCGTCCGGTTCCAACGCACGACCGCAAACCTTTATCATTGCGACTGCTCGATCCTTAAGCATTAGACGATCTGGGCTTTGTTTATAAAACAATCATCGTCGAAATGCAGGGAACAAACAGCTACACAACTCCGTTTATGCTCAGGAAAACAAACTCCATCCACGGGTTCCTTAACGCTGGGTTCTTTGGGAATCTGTGCAGGGTTGTCTTGCCCTGGCAACCAAAAACACACTTCTTTGGTGACATTGACTTCCCAAAAGCCGGGCAGGGCGCTTTGATGGCGAACTGCTTTCACTCTCTTGCTCTGGTCTAAGAGTGCGCGCGCGGCCGCGATCTTACCGGAGAAGTGCCCTTAGGACCCATATAAGGAAATTCCGCCCTATCTTACGTAAGACAGAGCCATACTCGAAAAAAACTTTCCGAAACTTGTGACAAACCGGAAGGAGTATTTTTGGAACAAAAATACTCCTTCAAACGTACAACTTAGTTTTTGAAACTTTGTCCATGTTTAGCATGGGAATCCAACTCTTTACCAGTGTAAAAAACTCAGTATGCATGAAATAGCATTTCACCCCCCCTTTAAGGTCGCGACTCTTGTCCCAAATATAGCAGGCTTCATTCAGTGATTGAAACAAATATTATTAACATTAATTGAAGTTTTACAGTATATAGAACCGACATTGAACGCTCCGAGCGAGCTGTGCTGTGGTAAACATGGAACTTTTCCTTGACATGAAACGGTAAATAATCAAACCAGTGGAAGCCTGCAGTGCATGAAACTGCTGTATCTAACCTACCTTATTCATGCAATATCTATTCAGTCAGTACAGTAGCCTGTAACACTTTAGTAATGTTTCTGTTTAGCGTTAACGCTTCTTCCTGTTACCTGTCCCTGACCCCTCAGGCAGCGCGCCCACTCGCAAAGCAGACAGCCGCGCCTCTGCTACCGCGGGCGTTTTTCCACATTCGAATATTCATTTTCACCTTCGAAATTCTGTTTTTTAAAACTATTCAAATATATATTCGAATTTAGAATATTCGTTGACAGCCCTAATACCCATGGGAGTTGTAGTGTCGTAGTGTCACACTTATTTCAGATGCCTTTTGAAAAGACAATTATTCAACCCGCCAAAATGGCTAGTTGGAGTGACTATGTTACCCGCCACGAGCAGAATCCACCCGCATTTGGCGGGTTGGCGGGTGTTAATGTCAAGCCCTGAACATGGGACATAAGCAGCTCTTTTTATTGAATTTGAACGAAACAACTGTAACAGACTTGACTTCCTTCTACAGATCTGTAATGGAAGCCTGGAATGTTTTTTCTGTCTCAAGACCTGCTGGAACACATGCAGGCTTTTGGCCGATGGAAGAGCCACGTTTTTTTTTTTCTTCTAGACACTTATGCTCTGCCAATTTGTCATCATGGCTGATAGCTGCTGGATGTGTAAACCTTGGCCACATTTTAAGCATCAGTTTGGATACCCTGGGTGAGAAAACTGGGATAAAATCTATTCAATTTTTTTTAAACAGCTTACTGATAGTGCTTGGAGAGCTACATTTTGATCAGTGACTTTTTATCAACAAAGACAATACAGGCAATTACCCCTGACTGTGAAGATAATGGTACACCCCCCAAATTGTATAAACATCATTTTGCAAACATCAAATGAAAGCTTTAGCGTAAGTTCTGCCGGGAAGACTCAATTGTTACGTCACTTATTACCTTCTCATCTATCCAATCGTGTTCTAGTATAAAAGATCGGTACTTACACATGTCTGAGTTCGCAGATGTTGACGCCTACATTCACCTCCATGTTATTTTGCCTCCCTGAGTCTTTCTGGTAGAACTAAGACTATGCAAACATACACACAAAGTTTGACTCTCAGTAGGAAGATCAAAGACTGACAAAAACCCCTGACTGGAAACTATATTGAATCTAATCAGTAAATTGATGCCATCATGTTCACCTTGAATGCCCAATACAGTGTAGTTCACCTTAGTTTTTCATGTGATGTTATGTGAGGATGTAGGATCAGCAGATCTTAAACAGATTCTTAAATTTGTAATCCCACACTTACAATGGAGGATTGTACATGGTGCAGTAGCTACGAATAGACATGTGGTGAACATCAATCCTAATGTAAGGGTGGGTTGTCTGTTTTGTTCTGAAAATGAAACCATTTTTTTATCTTTTTGTGCAATTTGTACGTTTGGGTAATTTATTTTCGTTTTTATTTCAATGGGTATCATCTTTATGTGAAGATCTATCTCATCAATTGTTCATTTTTGGGCCAAAAATATTCTGTTAGTCGTAAAAATATTTTGGTTTATATTCAATTTTGTGTTTGGAACTGCTAAACTTGCTATTTGGAAAACAAGGAAAAATAAGATGCTTTAGATACATTAGATCCTTTGTTGATGTTCAAGGATTTGGTTGCTTCAAGGCTCAGGATAGAACATGCATATTACAAACTGGTAGGGTGCTTGCGAATGTTTGTGAATACTTTGGCCATAAATGGAGTGTTATGTACAGTTAATGAAAATGAGGATCTACTGTTGACTTTTTAAGTTATATTGTCATTTTGTTGTTGTTATTTTTTTATTTTTTTATTCCTCCTTAATTGAGATTGTGGAATATATATGTTCAGTGGTAAAACAGTCTGGTTTAACCTACATGTTGTAAATAAAGGTGATTCAATCTCTCTCTCTCTCTCTCTCTCTCTCTCTCTCTCTCTCTCTCTCTCTCTCTCTCTCTCTCTCTCTCTCTCTCTCTCTCTCTCGTTACGTAAAGTCACTGGCAGCAAACATCCTTCTTAACATGTGCATCTGTTCAGCACCTTAAAGTGTCGACAGATAACAACTGATGTTGTACATGATGAAATTCTGGAGTGAAAAAACATCAGAATTGTAACAACTGTAGAATGTAGATGTGTTATATACAAAATATGTATGTTTCATCTGTTGGAATCAGCTGAAAGTGTGATAGTTCTCTCGCCTCTTTGGCCTTTTTTGTGTTGGGTATTAGTTTCTGCCACCCAATAGAAAGAGAGAGCAAAAGAACTAAAGAGCAACTCCAGAAATGAGGCTATAAATAAAAATTCCGCTTTTGTGTTCAGGCACATTCTGCAGTGCTGATTAATGCGCTCTCTGCTGAAATCAATGCTGGAATCTCTCAGTCTCTGATTGATTCCACATCACTTCAACTTACACTTTAGGGCTTTAATAAGAAACCAAAAAATATGTTTAGAAAAAAAAAGAAAATAGGAGAACAAGAAAATATACGATTTTGATGTATTGCAGTTATGGAAAATGTCAGGTGTTTCAGCATTTAGAGTTTGGCTTTAACATTGGTAGGAACATTTTTAAATCAAACAAAGTTGCACTACACATTGTGCACTTAATAAACTGTATACAACAATATACTGAAGATAACTTTATTTAAAAAAATAGAAACCCAGTCCTTGATCTTGTCCATTTATTCATCCATCCATCCGTCCATCCATCCATCCTTTCTTCAAACCGCTTATCCTTTGTAGAGTCACAGGGTGCTCTTGTACAGCTCTTATTTATTTTACATAACTAAAAATTCAATGCATTGCTTTTCAAAGCACCAGTTCATTTCATTCACAGTTATGAGTTATGAGGTTTTATGGACAGTTTGAGGATCCAATGGAGTTACTAGGTTTAGTCCCAAGTTCTTATTAATACTTTTTGATTGGTTAAACATTTGCAAAACCCACAGACAGATGTAAAGGGTGAACAAAAGTAATGATTTACGAAAAAATGACATTTGAAACGAAATATGGAGATACAAGGTTTCTGCCTGACAGCGGCAATATAGTATTATACAAGAGCTGACCTGTGTTTGCTGTATATTTTATCACTGAATGAGATCCTGATCTCCTGGGAGGCCAGCAAACTCCTGCCCTGGGGCTAATTCGTTTAGGCAGGGTCAGTGGTCAGACACTGAATCCTCCTTTGGGGCGTGCATTACGGTGAACTTTCAAGTCCGTCCCGAGAGGAAGATCACCCCCACATTGCCAGCCAGCAAACTGTAGATTTCACAAAGTTCAGGAGAAGTCAGGCAGAAGAGACACCATGTGATAAAACCACAGCTGGTATGTGTTCATGCTGCGCAGTCTCCCAGCCCGTGTGTTAACCTCATGCAGAACATGAAAGGACATCAGGAGAATCTATAAAGTTTGATCCGTGACAAATGTGGATGCAGGAAAAGTTCAGTACGGATCTTGCTGTCTGCAGTTACAATGACCCATCAGATGCCAATGCGGAGTGTCGGGGGCTGAAAGCAACGGAATCCAACAAGGGAGTGAAAATCAATGGAAAGGCAGAAAGATAAGACAGAATGCAACCAATAATTATAGTTCAGCTTTGAAGGACTGGCAGCTTAAAAAATGCTCTTGTTATCTGAGCCTATTAGAAAGAAGCATTGCGAGCACTCACGGACAATTTCAACACTTAAAACATGACGTTTGCTGACGTTTGTCCATTGCTAAAACAATGTCATACAAAAGAATAAGAAAGTTTGCCTAAAGTGCCAGATTTGTGAGCCAAGTGGATGGCTAGATGAATTAATGAATGAATAAATAAATTATTTAATAGTATCTTCGATTAAGTTGCATAATTATTGTAGGTAACCAGATCAACTTCACCCTCATCCACACTTTTTTTCCAGATTTTTTCTCCCTGTCATAGGTGTCCTTTTCCATAAAATAAAGATATGTTGTGATCACTGACTAACAAGTTCAGTTGCAATTTTTGCTTCTTTTTTTTAAATGTTTTTTTAAAAACTCACTAATGCTCAACAAGGCTGCACTTATTTGATCAATTAAAACAGTAATATTGTGAAACATATTGTGTAACATTATTACAATTTAAAATAACGGTTGTCTAGTTTTAATCTGTTTTAAAATCTATTCTTCTGATGGCAAAGTTGTCAGTGTCACATGATCCTTTAGAAATAATTCTAATTGGCTGTTTTGTAGCTCAAGAAACATATGTGCTGTATAATTGTTTTCAGGAGTGAAGGATGAGTAGAACAGCATTTATTTTTAAAAAGAAAAAGCTAGATGATGTTTGAGTTAAATAGGAGTGTTTTATTGAGATGTTTTTTGCAACAGCATTGATGGTAACCTTTATAAATGTACTTCTTATGTAAGATTTTTCATTTTTATGTTATTCAAAGAATAAGGATCCAAACTGACTTGTTAACGGACCGTTTTGTCTTTTGCCGATTTAGATAACAGCTGAGGCCGTCCTGCGACTTGCTACGGATCCCGTTCTTCCATTTTACCCTTTGGATATCGCACTGGATGTTCAGAACAAACTCAAAGGTAAGAATGCACCTTTCTTAAGTTATTTTACAATTTACAGAAAAATAAAATAAAATAAAATGGTGTTCCTCATCAATTTATAACTGGCAGGAATTTTCTGGAAGTTTGTTTGAGGATGTAACTCAGCATTACAGGCTGGGCCAGCTCTGTGTCACCACTCACTCCTCCCAAAGATGATTTATGGAGAGATCATCTGTTTGGGTGGACGTATCGATCTTTCCATCACAGTTTACCGGGGCGTTGGAAGAATGACCTTGATTTCTGCATTTGTAAAATACAAATTGGTGCAAATCATTTCTCGGCTCACCCGGTGCTCAGATCAAATGGGATTATAAGCTTCAGACCCGACTGGCCATCAGTCTGGTATTTTTCACAAAAATCTTTAGGGGGAACAAAAATGGAGAACATTCCCACTAGCGGAAAACACTTTATACTTCATCAGAGCAAAAGAAACCCAGGGGTAGTAATGAGCTTTTGACTGAAAATGTACAGAACATTCGGAAATTAAAGCCAAAGACTTGCAGAACTGGATTTTAGAGATTCAAATAACATAAAATTATTATATACGGTGGCTCGCAGGTTTCACCTCTGCAGAGAGACATTCAAAGCTGCCCCTCTGAATCTATTCTCGTTGCTCTAACGTCGTTAGAGCGTTGCGCATTTGTGTTTAAATATTCATGAACGCACAGAAGAGGACAGGTGAGAAATGTAATTGTCACATAATCTTGCCACATGAAGACAGACTGCAAAGCCCTTAATGCTTTGCAGTATTGATATTTCATCAGACACGCACCAAACACTTGTGTCCGATCTTTTGTTTTACTGTATTGATGCAGCGGCATTGCATGCCTGAGAAAATCCCACATCATCCACAGATGCTTCGTGAAGTCATTTTCACTGTCACTGTTTGGAAAGGAAAAAAAAAAATCCTAAATATTTGTTTTATCTTATTATTTTGCATACTGGTGATTGGCACTCCCAGCTGTTTCCTGACAGAAATAACAGTTCTGTTCAGTCTGTTCTGTATAATTTGGAGTTTGAAGGAATGAAGTCTACTCCAAATGTCACTCTTATGGTAAAACCTGTGATGTCATTGTACTGACTTTCTTTGTCAGTTAAAAGGGTCATATGATGGTTCTAAAAAGAACATTATTTTGTGTATTTGGTTTAATGCAACGTGTTTATGCGGTTTTAGGTTAAAAAAAGTCATTATTTTTCACATACTATACATTATTGTTGCTCCTCTATGCCCTGCCTTTCTGAAACGCGTTGATTTTTACAAAGCTCATCGTTCTGAAAAGCGTGGTGTGCTCTGATTGGCCAGCGATCCAGTGCATTGTGATTGGCCCAAAAACCTTAAAGGGACAATAAGTAACTTTTTAGGTATTTTATTATCTAAAATCAATATTTTTATTCATAAATATGTCCTCAATGGTGTACAAATACCTCTGCCAATGATCTGACTTATCCTCGTAAACGAAGAATTTATTATCTTTATATACATAGGACGGGTAAGTCCACGGAGGCTTCCATGTAGTTCCGCCATCTTGAAAAACTATAATAGCAGAGAGGGACAAAAAGTACTAGGCCAACACGTTTCCACAACGCGTTTCGTTCAGAGCCCGCGTCACGTGACTGAAACCAGCAGAAACGGAGCAGAGCAGTGAGAGGCGCTTTTGTCACTGCCCCGGCAAGTTTAAAAGGCTGCACTTCACGGTTAAGTCACAGGATAACGAGTCCTCTTCGTCGAAAAAGTCCACAATAAGACCGTAAAAGGAAACGTGATCGGAGATTACAAAAACAAGGGTTATTATAATGTCGGGATAGCTAATGCAGGAGAAAGCTTTCAAAAGAGACGCTGAAGTTGCCTGCTTTCTTCTCGACAGGTAAGTCAATGTTAAGGTCTTAATTACAGGCTTTTTATTTTTATTTTTTTATTAGCCTATATAGACCAGCGTTTCCCAGCGGGGTGACGCGGCACCCTGGGGTGCTTCTGGCGAGAGCAGGGGTGCTGTGTAAAAAAACAATTTTTACCATCAATCTCGGATCGTCGGAAGTCTCTAATAACAACAAATAATGCGCATAAATTTATAATAAAAATGCAAATCATAAGTTTTCGGCGTTGAATTGCGGAGGTTGCGCTTGCGTGTGATTTTATTCCCGTGCCTTATTCCCAGTGCGTCCACATAAAGCTGCCTATTTTTCATTGATGCGCTTACAGTCAAATACACACGAAAACATTGTCACAACGTCCGTCTTGCCGCGTATTCACATAAACACATCGGTTATGTCCGTGCTGCTGTCAACGCAACGCGTGCGGTGCGAACCGTGCGATTAATGTTTTTCACTTTAAAGGGGGGGTACAATGGTGTTTCATGTATTCAGAGTTGTTTACAGTGTTAAAGAGATAGATTCTCATGCTAAACATGGGCAAAGTTTTAAAAAAATATTTTGGACGAATAACGGAGAATTTCTATGCTGAAAATCTTACTTCCGGGTTGGTACAAGTTTCGGCTGGTTTTTTTTAGATCGTGGATCTAATGACGTAGATCAGAGTGCAACTCCTTATATGAGCATTTCTCCCGGAAAAGCTCGCCCGCGCGCACGTCGACTAGAGGAGAGCGAGACCGCGCACATCAACGCGCTTCAACAGGAAATCATCGGCAGCGCTGCATAGGATTTGTTCAAGAATGTCTCCAAAAAAGTGTGTATTTGGATGTGAGGGAAAGCTTACCGTGTTCAGTTTTCCAAAGAACCCAGTGTTACAGGAACAGTGGATGCAGTTTGTTTTTCCGGAGCAGCAACGGAGTGTAGGAAGTGCGGTTGTGTGTTCTGGTCGTTTCAGTGACGAATGTTTTATTAACAAGGCTCAGGTCGACGCTGGATTTGCAAATCGTTTGCTATTAAAACGTGGAGCGGTCCCAGTGATAAAAGACCCCATTCATGTAAGTACAACTGGATCAGATTTCTGTCTTTTGCTGGAAATCAAGAACTACCGCTTGACTCTATAGCTCCGCCTCCAGGACCTCGGCTTTTTCCGGAGAGAATCGGAAAGCTGTATTTTTCTTTTCTAAATATAATAAAACTAAACACTTTTTTGAGATATTAAGGATGCACTACTACTCTATAGGTACTCAAGATTAACATGAGATTAGGTGAAACTGTGCATGTTATGTACCCTTTAACACGTAAAAAATATTTAACGCAATTAAAGCAGCATTTTTTTCTGTCATCCTTTGGCTAGCGTTACATTATATAATCACGTTCTTCTTCATGCAAATGCTTCTAACCATGCAAGCGAGAAAATACAAAAGAGAATGCGCTGTCCTGTGATGCTGACACGACGCGCACCAGACTCGACTTCTCTTTCGTGCTTTATTAGCTTTGAGTATCCTCATCAGAGCAGTCTTAAATTAGTTAAATAAAGTCTTAAATGAACATTAAGAGTAGTGAGAAAATGGGACGCGTGTGGGATCCACATGTGACAGTGCAGCAGTGACATCAGAATCAAATAACACTTCATTCATAAAAATATGCCATTAAACAATTATTTGAAATATACTGTCTTTATGATGTTTCTACATTAATTTGGAGATTTACTGTGAAATTATTAGGCTACATAAAATATAGTAAAAACAAGCTATCTTGTGCAATTATAACAAAATTATCCCAATAATTATCACATTATCCCAATTATTATCCCAATAATTATCCCATACACTGAGTGAGCAAACATTTAGGTGAGATTTGCAATGGTAATTGAGCAATGTTTATATATGAATAAAAAGCCTTAATTGAATATGTCATTATGTAAAGTAATCTCTTCAGAAGAAAGTAATGATTTCCTAGATTTTAAATGGATGGACAAAAAAAATAAGAAAATAATAGATAAAAATATCTATATGACAGTAGGCCTATAAGTTTTTCCCTGTGGTATTGAAAATTGATACATTTATTTATTTATTTATTTATTTATTGCTCAAGTCATACATAAATGTTTCATTCATTCATTCATGCATTCGTAACATGCATGAACGAAGAAAAAAAAAGGAACAGGAAGAAGAAAATCTTATGGTACCTGTCATTTATTTGTGCACATCAAAAATTAAATTAAAAAAACCCCAGCACATTTCAAGGTATAGTATCAAAGTAGTATCTCTACTATTGAGTAAAGTAGAGAAGGCCCTATAAACAAGGTTGTAAGTTTTGTTTGTTCAAAACTGTAACATTCGTTTGTTCGTTGTGTCAAGTTGTAGTTTGTTTGAAATAACAAACCAGTTCACCCGAAGGAAAACTCGATGAAGTGCTATTAGAGGACATCCTGTCATAGCTTTTTGGTACATAATGGCTACCGTAGATGCAACACACATTTGAAAATGCGAGGCGCTAGAGAGCACTATTCATTTGATTGCAAAATACAATTTCACCACTAGATGGGAGAAAATCCCACTTACTGTCTGTCCCTTTAAGCGTGTGACGGAAATGTCACGCTCCCATATTTGAAACATCAGCTCCCAAAGCAATAATGACAGGTGATAATGTCGGGTACTACCTTATCAATTCGAGTCCGAATCTGAACCGGAAAATGCAGATGACCAAGCTGATCGATCGACTTTGCCAGCGCGACTGGACCAGATCGTGTCAGATTTTATTTCATTGGGGACATAATTACTGATTATGACTTATACAGCGTAAATATGTTCAAACCGACTCAATCAAGAGTGGGTAGAGGCATAACTAGAATTCCCTGACCATAATTACATACACTGTATCATTCAAAAGTTTGGGGTCAGTGTGCTTTTCAAGAAATTTATACTTTTATTCAGCAGGAATGCATTAAACTGTCTTTTGCGAGCTGTGGTAAACAGCGCGCATCTCTGCCGTTCATTCATTCATAAACAGAAACCCGATTCACGTGAGAAGGAAAAAAACTTACTACTGTATTCCTCAGCTCGCTCCTCGATATACCCGCACTTCTGAGGTACATTTTCCATTATTATTATTCCTCACAGCGCTGCGAGACGGTGTAGACAAGTAATGATCTGAATAAACTTGTTTCTCGAGCTGATATGGGGGCGTTCACAGGATTGCGCGGATTGCCTCAGCCATTTGCATTTGAATAGCGTGCGCTCTCCGTGGGCGGAGTCACATTACATTTGAATCAGCTGTAATGAGCTCGACTGGAATCGCTCTCTTTTAATACAGATTTCACAAGATGAGAATATTTGTTTTTTATATAAATTACTTCATTTAAAAGAAGAGAATTCAAGCTTCATGCCTGTGTGTCTGTATGCCTGTTTGACTGAGTATTCGCTGAGTTATTGTTAATTTTCGGACGCGTTTCAGAATGGACTACACTGACAGAGAGAAGGCAGAACTCGCATCACGTTTATTTTTCTTTATTTGGCAAAAAGCACAACACTTTGTTTTTATTGTGAGTATACACAAAAATAATACACATTTAACAGAATCGATTGATGTATGAAACTCCTATGGAAAATCAAAGTCAACAGAGTATTTATGAGTTTCTTTTACACTGATAAAAAAAAGCGAGCTGGTATCGCCGGCGATACCGCCAACCTCAGATCAAATTGATTAAATTGATCAAAAGTGACCGTAGAGACACAATTATGTTTTTTTTTCTTCTTCTTCTTCTTCTAACCAGTCAGTTAGACATACATATTCCTTTTTTATATTATTACAATTTTCCTATTTTTTTCCCCACAAATCCTACAAAACTACTAATCAACAAATGTAAGTATGAGAATAATGCAATGACCACAAAGAAGTTAACAATCTTATTAAAACATTCAAAAGATTAAAGTCTTATATTTGAGTTTCTTCCATCTATCCTGGTCTAGACAGTTGACTGATTCTATAATGTACTACAAGTTTCCACAATAATAATAATAATAATAATAATGTTTCCCTAATACATTTTAAGCATACAAGCATTGAGATATAGGTCTTAAAGATCAAAAGAAACTAATTTAGAACAGAGTTTGTACACTAGTGTATAGAGACTGGGGCAAGTAGATGAAGGGTGCTTGGTGGTTGGGACATTCTCTCCTTATGCTGTGTTGGGGTAGAAGTTTCAGAGGCACATGAAATGACAGAATTCATGAGGAATAATGAATTGAGTGAGATCAAAGTGTCATGACTAATTGAAACCTTTGAGATCTTTTGTTCCCTTAAGATTTAGACAGCTCATTGATGTTCAGATTCTTTTAGAGTGACTCAGCAATGTGAAGAATGAAGACTGCCAGGCATCATCTGAAATCATACAAATTAAGTTGATGAGGCTGTTATTGGTGAAGGGAGGCTACTTTAAAATTCAGTTATCACTACAAAGTTAAGCTATTCTCTTTTGAAAAGGTAGTTCACTACATAACAAGCTACTAACAAAAAGTCAGAAAGCTCATGAGGGAAGAGCGATGATAGCCTGATGCTGCATTCACACTATCAGCGACTTTGTCGCTACATGTCGCCAGTGGCTGGCGGTGAGGTCGCTATGGGAGTTCCCACTACTGGTTGCCTAGTAACATTTGTGAATGACATTCACGGATGTTACTCCATGTTGTAGACAGCAAATCAGTTTTCTTGCTGCTACAAACAAACATTTTGGAAGCAAACGTCTAAATTAGAGGTGGGCATAGATTAATTTTTTTAATCTAGATTAATCTAGATTAATTTTGAAATTAATCTAGATTAATCTAGATTAAAATGGCTCATTTGAATTCTGCCGAAGGCATTCAGAATATGTGTGCTACCCAAATAATGACTATAAAAGTAAGTCTTTGAGAACGGGTTTCTCAAGCCAGGTGGCGCATTAGACCAGGGGCTCATCTCCTGTTTCCAAAATGCATCACAAACTGCTTGAGAAAGCTGTTCTACTCATAGACTGTAAAAAGTTACTACTGTAGCCTACTGTTACCGTCCGTAGGCAACATTAGGTAGGCCTATGTTATTATCAACTACTATAGGCTA
>NC_137143.1:17121991-17269491 GCF_949319135.1 Squalius cephalus
ATAAGAGTCTCGCGTTAACGCAGCGCGTTAACGCCGATAACGGCCCACCACTAATATATACACACACATATATATATATACACACACATATATATATATACACACACATATATATATATATATATATAAAATCACTTTGTGTTTGGTCACTTTTGACCACAAAGAACACAAGTGTGACTCCCAAACGACCAGCACAGTAATTTACATTTAAAATTAGGCTTTATTAAAAAAAAAAAGAAGTGCACTTTTTAAATGTACTGAACTGTGTTAAGAAACTGTGTCATGAAAGTACACTTAGAGGCCTTTTTATTTAATTGATATTACATTATCTGCAAGTAGATTTTTAGTTAAAAGTAGATACTTTTAACATTTGAAGTACACTACAAGCGCACATTCAATACAATTAAGCGCATTTCTTTTTTAAAAGGTGACGTGAGTGACTAGGTGTGTCGGTGTGCATTTCATATGTACTGTATTTGTTTGAGCATTCAGTAGTATGTGTGACTAGTATATGTGGATGCAAGTGTTTCATGTATGTATGTGTGATTGAAGTTTAATTTAAGCACTAGACGGCACCTCATACTAGCCTGTTTAAATGCACACCCACCTGTCACAGCTCTGGCATTATCTTCTAGAAGATGTACAGTTCTTAACAGCTCCAGCTCAGCACATGATTAATGCATGCTTGAGTAAGCAAGTTGAAAGACAGAGCAGAAGCATGTCAGAATTTTTTGATGTGTTCTTTTGAAATTCAACCTCCTTAAACTGAGGATAAGTTTAACCCACAATAGAGGGGTTAAGGTTTGACTCATTTGTTTGATTCTGAATGCGGGCATATGGAGGTATGCCTGGAGAGCGTCTTTATTTAGCCCAAAGATTTTCCGTTAAATACTAGACTGTTTCATTTTGAGGGCCAGAGCTCTGCTGGAGTTTTGAGGATTGCATTTAAGCTGTCAAAACAGTTAACAGCTAACAACAAGTAAAGTCAAGTACAGAGCCGAGGGGTGTGTCTGAGACGATTAGGTTTATGAGGATGAAGTGAAATTGGATGAAAGCTGCTTTGAGTGATGGAAAGGTGAGGTTAATAGCAGCTGCAATGCATTAAGCCCAATTTGGCCGTCTGTGTTATTCTACCTAAAAATGACTAAAATTATGATGTGCCTAGCAATTGCGCCACACTTTTAAGAATGCATTAAATTCTTCCAAAGTGAAAAAGACTTTTACATTGTACCAAAATTTCTCAAAAAACTAAAAAAAAGTCTTGCTATTTAGAACTTTCTACTCATCAAAAATTGTAATGGAATTCAAATAATTACATTTTAAAATATAATACACTATATTAAAGGGACAGCTAAATTACATTTATTATAAGATTGTTTTAAAGGCACAATATATACGAATTTTGGATTAAAATCAAAAACCACTAGAACAATGTTATATTTTTGTTGACTTGTATACTTTCCAACAATGTTTAAATCCAGAGAAATCAGCTATTTTAACCAGTATAATGTCCCTTATCATTGCGTCACCTGTCAATGACGTCACATCCATGTTACCCTCAATTTCCGATTTTATTTCCATAGATACCATGGAAACACCAAAGACTTTAATATATTTTGTGTTTTATTAGACAGGTGATCAGCTGTTTGGATACCTTTATCTACAGAAAACTTACACCTATTGTTTGAATGTCTTGTTTTCTTGATTTACTGTGTTTTATACCCAAAAAGTAAATCTGACTATTTAGTCAAGCGGCTAAAATGGCATAATCAGAAAGAGCGTTAATTTTAGTAACAGTAAAACAGCATTTTCTTCACTATTCAAAGTTTTGAAATGAATTGCATTGCGTTTAGCAACACAAGTCATCCAGCTTTTATTAATATGATATTCTAATATCGATCTAGCTTACTGCAGTGTGATGAAACATACATTTCTATAAATTTCGACCTCTAGTGGCTAAATGTACATAATGTGCCTTTAAGTTCACTTAAATAAAAAAATAATAGGCCCGGTTTCACAGACAGGGCTTAAAGGAGCTGTATGTAAGAAATGTATTTCAATTAATCATAAAATGGCCCTGATATGTCACTAGACATTAAGAAATCATGTTCATTTCAAATACTTATATCGCTGACAACAGTAGTACGGCTAGGATATTGTCATTTAAAAAGTGAACTTGCAGCCCTCAACTGATGTTGATGTTGTCATCTTGTGTTTTGGCCTGAAGCCCCACCCTCCATCTATCTACCAATCACGAAGTCAGAAGTGTTTCGGCATCCGGGTTGCCAGCTCTGCTGCTCTTACCACAGCTGCAGCTCCTTGTAGCAGCCTACGTTCCTGCAGCATATCTGGCAACCTCGAGTCAGGGGGGAGGGGGAGCGGATACACTGCTCTACAGTAATTTGAAAGTGATTGCAGTACCAGTTTTGGCCACAATCTTACATACAGCTCCTTTAAGTTAAAACAGGATTTGGCTTTAGTACATTACATTAATTTGGAGATTTAGTGTGGAAATATGTATTACAATATAAAACAATATTACACATTTTAATGTTAGGTGCAATTAATCATGATTCATTTCAGAAATTTTTTTGATTAATTCATTTTAATGTATTGACTGCAGTAATTAATATATCATTCATATGTCTCATTTTTTTTTAGATGACCTACTGGGTCGGCCCGACCTGCTGAACCTGGCTGCATCTTTGAGGGACAGCTCAGCCTTCTTCCAATCTGAGGTCATGCGCCCTGCCAATGACCCCAAAGAGAGGGATCCAGCCCATGTACGCATGCTCAATGACGTCCTTCGAGATCTGGAAAAAAGCTTCCTTATCCCGAACCCTTTGCCAGGCTTTTACAGGTAATTGTTTTACACCTGTGGCTTTCAAGATCACAAACGTAAAAAAAGCATGCTAAAATATGTATGAATCCATACATTTTTACAACATGAAGTCTTTCATGTAAACAACTAATATATTCATACAAAGAGCCCTTACGTTTCTAAGGAAGTGAAAAGTGGTGAAACATAGGAGACTTTGATATACCTGAAAACAGAGAGATATCAATTATTGAGGGTTTGGGGTGAATGAAAGCTGAATAAAAAGTATCTTGTTAGAAGAGAAAAGAAAGTGGTACTGAAAATGCCAATTTATTGTCACATCACAACAAAAAAGCATCAAATATTGCACACACCTTTTTTTTTTTCAGAGGACTGACTATCCTACTTTTCCCCCACACAGTTTTACCAAAAAAAGTTTGTCATTACAAGTTTGTTGATCTTTTAGAATGCAATTCATAATATAAAGTGTAACAGGAGTCCCCCCCCATCATACGACATGATACACAAATTTATTAAATAAGCTCAGCACGATTGCAAATCAAATAGCCACGTTGCCGTCTCTGCGGGTCTCAGAATCCAGCTCTCTGTCAAGAGTAATATCAATTAAGATACTCGATCATACACATTTTCTACTACTTGATATGTCTATTTAAATGTTTTAAACCTTGCGCAATATGATAGGCTACCTATCTCTCTCTCTCTCTCTCTCTCTCTGAGACAGCAAGCATTTAGGCTATGTATATCTTTATATTTTAGGCAATGTATATCTTTATAAATAAGGCTATCTTTATAATTTGTTCAGATTTGCATTTGTATGCATAATTAAAGTTGTTTTAGCAATTTTCAACCACTGAATATTTTCTTTCAACTTCCATGTTCTCTAATCAACTATTTATAGAGTCCGACGACTCTTATTTGAGGTTGTGGATGATTGTCCTGACATAACTCTGTACACAAAGTTCCTCTTGAAAATAAAGTTTTTTTGTTTTGTTTTGTTTAGTTTTAGTTTTACATTTAGCATTATTGTTTTAATTAGAAGATATTTAAATATGTAATTTCCAGCATTGGGAAAGGTCCCCAAGCCGGTGTTGTGTTGAATTCTGTGACCTACCGAATTATGTGACCCTAGTAGGTGCTATACTGTATTGAGCTAATCCTAATCCTAACCCTACCGTCACAAGGTTATGTGTACGGTCACAGAATTCGGTGGGTCACAGAATTCAGCACTACACCTGAACTCGAACTCGGGTCTCCCGAAGCACAACCGCACTGCATCTCGAAGCACTGCCTACGAGGCTATCAGCTCCAACAATTAGAAGACATTTAAATAAATGTTATAATTATTGTAGCAAATTAGCTCAAAAAAGGGAATATATAATTAATAATCATACCCATGCATTTGTATCTATATCCGACAGTACGATCTTCTTATTAACTCTCAAGGAAGATTCTTCTTCTTATCAACTCTCAAGAAAAGTTATTCCTCTGGTCATGAAGAATAACTTTCCTGTTCTATTAGATTACTATAAAGTACTCAACAATATAAAAGCTTATATCTTAAGATCTCACATTTAAGAGACTTTGTTAGGTGAGCAGGAGACAGAGGCAATCAAGCGTATAATGGGTTTTAATAAATTAAACTACACATACATATGACTATACTTAAAGAATACATATAAACAGAATAACGAAAAGTAAAGAAAGAAAGAGAGCAGATCACAGAAAGGCAAATATCACAAACAATTAACCTTTGAGAGCCAGCAAAGAATCACATCTCCTTGCAGGGGCAAACAATCTTAAACACATCTAAATCTCAATAGAAAAAATACTGTTTGCGTGTGTGTGTGTTTGATGATCCTCGCTGTGTCTGTGAGTTTGAACCGTTCTTTCAGTTCTTCCGGAGAGTGCGTCATTCGCGGGAAGTTTAAAATGTTTACTTGAAAGCAAAGTTGCCGGAAATTCAGGCTAAGTCCATTTCACTTGGAGATAGAAAGGAATGAGCACGAAAGAAAGACTAAAATGTAAGATAAGACTAAGACAAGACCAAGAAGAAAGACAAAAGTAGTAAGAAGTAAGATAGCGATGAGCCATCATCCTTGTCCTTTAAGGAAGACTTAGTCCACACCTATTTTGGGGGAAGTGACCAATAACACTCAGAAACTTTTAGCGAGTTTCTTTGTCTCCTTCTGACAGCCTAATTTGCATGTTTTATGACGGTGTCCAGAATTGTTCATTTCTACTCCAAAGGATGGTAAACATAGTATAATACATTTTATCACATTTTATAATACATATATATATAGCTAAGGCAAACCGAGAGGTTTAATTCGGTACCAAGAAAGATATGTCTGAAAGATACAAAAGTAGAGATACATTCTTACACTTGAATATAAGCGTTTAAAGTTCAACTAACACAACTAGAAAGTCATAACTAGGCTAATATGAGGTGGGAAACATACATACACACAGATGTACATATATACATTTTGGAATGACTTATGAGTTAAATGGAAAGAACGTTTGTGTATGTATATTGGTGCATCTCTCAGATGTCTATCCATGCCACCTGGCCTCAGTGCCTGCCGTGGGAGGGGAGTTGAGTTGATTAAGGTCTTTTTGAAGCTCACGACGGAGTTTGGAGGTGTTTCTGTTTAACCTCTGCCATGCCACTAAAGTGACAATTTGATGCAGACTCATTGGCGCTAGGCCTGTGATTTACATGAATGAGTCCAATAGGTTAAAAGCTTTCTGAAGCTTAGAATGAATAAGTCATCGTGATTTCGTCCAGACGCTACATTATAATACAAAATAATTATCTTATGGGTTATACAAAGCATATTTGTTTTAATTAAAAAAACGAAAGGGAACAGATATACATTTAAAACGGTCTTCTCAAGTAATTCGACAAACTTCCAGTTAAAGTCCCGCCCACTCACGGTTTTACTCGAATACAGATAAGAATAATTGTCAAGTCCTACTCTTGTTCAACTTCCAAAGGACACAAGGACGACTCAAATTTCCGACTCAATCACTTTTCTTTTTCTTTTGGCTTTGTCAGTTGATTGGTCTGTTCAATGAATTAGGTTGTAAACCTTTAAAAACAGAGAACAAAAGTTACCATTTTAATTAAACATTTTAGTTAAACATTTTTGATGAATTTTAAATGAGTTTAAACGTTTAATTAAACATTTTAAATTAATTTTATGATGAATTACCCTTTTAAGCCTTTTACATGGAATAAAGAACCCATTTAACAAAAAAAATCAATGAAGTCAATGCTACAATGTGTTCCTTAACCAATCTACACAGCAGTTAAACATAGCTCAAAAATATTAAGCAGCATTTCAAACACCATGAAAGTAAATAAAACATTTCACCGACCATTGGCGTCTTTGGAGTGAACTTGGAGTGTTTTCTCTGTGAAGTTTGTTTGTCTGAATGACTGAGGACCTCCATGTCTTCACAGGTGCTCCAAATCAGTGACAATAACTGATCAGGTGACAAGCAGCCGGTTTGCTGCTGCCGGTGCATTCTGGGAAGTGTAGTTCTTTGAGACTCATTTCTGAGATTCAGCTCAACAATAATTTTGAGATTGTTACAGATCCATAACCAGATATACAAATCCAAATATTGGCTCTGCTGGAGTACAGCAGCTACAGCGCCTTTCTTTGAAAACAGTGACCATACTGATGTATTTTGGGACATTGGACTGCATTTCTGATCAGCGTGCACCTGGCAGTGCGGTAGACTGTTTATCTGAAATGCACCTAATGAGTTTTTTTTTTTATGTGAGCTATTCCAAAAGCAACATTCTTGTGCTTTCCTTAGGGGGTCAATGATGACATCACTTTCCCATTTACTGGGACAGACGATACTGAGAGACATGCTAATTTGCATCTCTGTCAAATTCTTTTATCCCAGACATAAGTGCCAAGAAGACATCCTGAAAATGAAAAAATTAAACAAGGAAAGAAAAATAAAATCATCTCCTTCCTCTCAGAGTTGCATTATTATTCAGCTATACAGTATAGAAATGCTAATTTCTTAGTATGACAATTATATTGCATTTAGAAAAGCCTGCATTGGCTATTTATAGTGTATGTGTATTGTACATATATAATTTAAATAAAGAATTTGCCTCCAGGTTCATAAAAAATTAATGATCATAAAGATTATTAGTTGCTCATAGTGAAAGACCATAATTAGATTATAGTAGGAATCTATAGGAATTTATTAGTCTATATAGTCCCATGATTCCCCTAAGGGGGTTTTTGTGGGTCGATGGACTGAAGTAACCATCATTTAGCGATTGTGCTGATGTCATCAGCTTTTGCCATCACAGAGAACAGCACTTGGGTTCCATGATTCAGCAATGCAGGTCAATACACAAAGCCAAAATCAAGAATATTTATACGTACAAAAGCATCCAAGGTCAGCAAATTAAATGAACAAACAGATTCTTTCTTTAAATCAAGTGTTCCTGGTAGTTTCTTCTGACAATGGCCATGATTAGGGGCATGGAAATGCAAAGAAGAGTGAAAAGGGGTCAAACACAATATTAAGAAGTTCAGGCCTGTATTGCAGAGTTAATGGTTTCTTGATCTAGATCTAGATCTCGATCTCAAAACTGCAGGACTTTGGCCAGAATAATGTGCTAAAACACTATTGCAGGTAATAGAAGTAAATCCGTCAGTTGACTGTGATTCAGTCCTCAGCTCAACAGAACAAAGTGCTGATCTTTAGCCACTGTCCTCACACACTCCTCAACCGCAGGGATTTACAGATGTGCATCTAATGGGAATTGGGTTGCAGCTGGATCCATAATGGAGTGGCCAGCAAAACACTGTGCAATCAAAACGGATGGACGATTATTTCTCCTTTTTGTGTTTAGGGGAAAGCTAGTTTGATCTTTCAATCAATCCTCAAGGTCTACGACACATCCTGGGTGCTGCATTTCTGCTTTGGCTTTTTTCTTGCGGCATCAAGAGAAAAGTCAAAGCAGAAATGCAGCACCCAGGATGTGTCGTAGACCTTGAGGATTGATTGAAAGATCAAACTTGTTGACGTCTGTTGGTTTTGCTAATCTGGTCTGAAGGAGGCCCGTTATTATCAAAGCGACATGCAATTGTAATCAGCGGCAATCAGCGTGTCCTGGAGTGGTTTTTATTAAATTAACAGAAGAGGAAGCAAACGGATGAAGTGCGAGAGACTCGTCAGGGTACCTGCTCATTATATCTCTTTGGGTTCTGGCCTGAGAATTAGCACCCTCTTACTGATTCCCATTGTTTCAGCCCCTGTTTTAAAGGAGTCATAACCTAGTCTTAATTTGGATACCTACTGCTGTATTATAGTCTTTCATGCCCTTCTAAAAAATAAAAGTGGAAAAAAAAATAAAAACAGAGCTCCTAAAACCTTTATTTCTGAAGGCATTATTGTCTCGCGAGATCTGATGCGATGTTTTGGCTGTCGTGGACGTAGAGTCCATTCCCCGTGTTTACCTTGAAGCTAACGTTACATACAATAGCCGCATTAGTAGTTAGCTGCTGTTTGTTACACACAGTAGAGCAATAAAAACAGTCTTACCGTTTCAATTTCAGGCAAGTCCCGGATGGTTGGAATGGCACCTTTTTTCAAACGGAGCTTCGTGGCCAACTTCGCCTGATATTGGCCCAAATTTGTGAATGATTCCGGCGTAAAATGTTTAGCGCAGACACCGAACAATAAGCCAGTTGAAAGTGTTGCTGGGACAGCGTCATTAAAAATGAATTTTATCCACTGGTCCCTGATAGTTTGGTCCGTTTTTGGTATAGAAAACACATTCGCATGTTGTTTCTGGCAGTCAACCACAGAGCAACTCACGTGTGCACTCGGTTTCTCCATCTTTCGCGACTGAACTGAATATGAGGGGGAGAGGGGAAGGGCGGGCTTCCTGCTGCGGTGTCCATATATGGTATATCCTGCCCCGTCTTGATGTCAAGACGGGGCTGAAATCAAAATCTCGTTTTTTAGTGCACGTGCACGTGGGCTATTTTACAAACCCTGAGGTAAACAAACGCTTCACTTTTAAATATCGGCTTCCCGGCCAGTGTATAATCATTATGCAATCATAACATACATTGATTCTCGTGGAAAAGTGAAATTTGCAGGTTATGACTCCTTTAAACACTTGCCTCTCTGTTTATTAATCTGTTTTAACCAATGTATTAAATTGGTGCAATTGAAAATGGATTGGAAAAAGATTTAGTTCTCTCTGTACGATATAGGCACTCACAGAAGCAGCTTGTAAAGTGTCAAATGAGCCATTATGAGAACCCGAGTTTCCACCAAAATGACAATTTTGATATAATTTACGCACCCTCATGTCACTGCAAACCTGTATGAGATTCAGCAGAATGTTCATGCTGTTTTTTTTTTTTTTAATTTCCATACAGTGACTATGAATGTTAACCAAGGCCTGTCAAGCTTCAAAAATAATTAAGAACACCATAAAAGTAGCCCATATGACTATATTCCAAAACGATTTGATAAAAATGATAACAAACAGATACAAATTTAAGTCATTATTCACTTAAAACAAACCTTCCCCTTTACTGTGTCACGCAGTGGTTGACGTGGGGATGAAAAAGAGTTGGATTTAAGTGCGACAGTAATTTATTAAAGAACAAAAATCAAAATCACAAATTACCCAGAATACTTCAGAAATCTCCAAAACCACAAATAGAACAACCACAAAATACTGATGATAGCGGACGAACTTAAGCACAAACTGAGGGCTAGATATACACAAACTAATGAGGGGTGGAACATGACAGGTGTGATTAAATCAAAGAAAGAACTAACGAGTAACCATGGTAACTAACAATAAGTGGGAACAAGTAGCCTAACGAAAAAGAAACAAGAAACAGAACAGAGAACAGTGCAAAAACAACTCAAAGTCAAACTCAGATCGAATTTTCGTGGGTGAAATTCAGTCATTTTAATAGCAATCCATGTGATCTGGGATTTTGCATGATGGCAAAACATTTCCCCACACAGATTTCACAGCGGGTTCAAGTTGGTCATGCAAATTCATTGACCAAGAGAAAGTTTAAAAGTGACTTCTGTGTGAGCTGTGCTTTATACATCGAGGTAAAACAACCTGTACATGTGTATGTGTATGAAAAAGTGCAGAGTAGAATGACAACTCATCAATTATACCGCTTATAATGTACAGTTAAACGAAATTGTTATATATCTCATGAACAAACTAAAAGCACTATGGCCAAAACTCGCTGCAGCCAGTTTTCAAAGTTCTCTCTCCTCTGCGCTTTGATTAGTTTTCTTCTATTTTCCACATATATTTCTTTCGTAAGCACAGTGGTGTTGCCGAAATCTCAACAGGTGATGGGCCACTGTTTGGCGGGGGAGCTGCGAACCTCAGACCTTGTGATAGGTTCCTTATAACCTGCACATAAACAAACAGTATTGTTACGGTCACCAGCTGAAGTGCCCTTGAGAGTGACCAGAGGGCACTCCACATCAGAATATTGTAATTCCCTCACAAACTGTACCACGTTGTTTAAATAGCAAATGCATTGCGCCCATCTGTGAGCCTATAGGGATCTCCCAGTCACGTGACCCCTAGCCGGGTGTCAGCCATTTTGACGGTATATATCCGTCAGCTACTCCGTGGCAATGGATCTATTATTAGGGGTGGGTAATATATATTATTAGTATATTATTATACTAGTATTATTAGTATAATTATTTTATAATTAGCCTAAATATTGCAATACTTTGCGCTACAGTATTGATATAATTGCGTGCGCAAAATATCTTGATACTGAACAGAATCGATATTTTCCCCCACCACTATCTATTATTAGCACAGCGGCCGTCATGTCATCGCACTTATTAGCATCACAAAAATATATATACAAGAGGAAGATAAAGGAATTAGGAATCATAGATCCATATGAAGCACCACAAGTTCTTTTTACAGGCATTAAATGTGTAGAAAAACTTCCTGACATAGAGTTCGGTGACATTTACAGCTACCTTTTTCACTTTTGCCTGTTTATTGCCGCCAACCACTTGTTTCTCCGTTTTGTTTCTTTTGGGATACGGCATAAAGATACTCCTTTTGTATGATCACGTATCTGATCGCATCCAACTGCACAGCATCGCTCGGGCATGATAGGAATATTTCACGACGAGCTGTAGTATCCATAGACAGTATGGTATCACCGGCGGTTTAGCATTTTCTATTCCGTCAAGATGGCTGCTCCAAATGGCGTGACATCACGCGGGACGTCCCTATGGGCGTGTTGGTCTGAAAACGAGGTGTGTTCAGGCGCATTGTTGGTGCGTTGCTATTTTGAGGCAACTGAAATAGACTGCGCCATTGACCAACTGAAACCTGGTCTAAAGTCAATGGTGCTATTTTTTTTTTTTTTTTTTTTTTTAAAGAGCGCGTTAGTAATGTGCGCGTACACTCTGCTTATTAAACACACAGGGCACACAAACATGCCAGATATTAAAAATAAAAGGATGACAATGTAAAAGATTATTATTGTGTAGATAAAGATATGGTGGAATCCGGCTTGTCCCGTAGAAGGTGCGCTTTAACCTCGCGCATGAGCAGATCCGTTTGCGCTCTTTCCACTATCAAATTCCATCATGTAAATAGCGACTCCGCCATGGCGCGATCGCAACTGGCATTGACTCTGATTGGTTTATTGCACGTAAAGCCCAAAACACACCCATTACTCATTAAGAGAATAGGACAACCCTTTTAGCCATTAAACCGACCATTTTTCCCGTCGTTAAACTAGCAAAAGTGGATTGATACACACCCTAATCGTGTGTTTCATAACCAATCATGACATGGAATTGGAATATGCACATATTCAAATTATATTTGATAGCTATGGCCTACGTTTTAGTTGTTTCCTCAGGATACATGGAGTCTAGCACACAGGTTGTATGGGGTGTAGTTATTGTATTTTTGCCGCTTTTTAGAACTTCACGGATGTGTCTTTATGTCACCAATGCTACAAATAAAATCATATGGGTTTAAATTGTCATAAGAGTCAGTAAAAAAAAACGTACTCTTACTTACTCTTTTTGTTGTGTCATTATTGAACGTGCTTGTCAAATGTAACTGTTCCTCCAACAGTCAGGCATCAGGTAAGAGTTTAGCCTCATTTGGCTGAAAGAGGAAGAATAGCACTCTCAAACACTCTGGAAGAAAACAAATGTCAATATTCGGTAGACACTGAACAGATACTGTTGATCATACCTCACTGATACAACGACTTGTCAGTATTGGATTATCTAAACATACTACTATCTCTCAAACAGAACTCAATGTGTACAGGCAGAAGGTTTTATCTCTGGTTCACTCCTATTTACTCTATATATATAAATAATATTGATAAAAATGTTCATAATGTAAGTTTTCATTATTATGCTGATGATACAGTTATATATAGTTCAGCATCCACACCCAATCTGTCTCTCTCTCAGTTACAGCTTGCATTTAATATTGATCAGCGTAACTTATTTAAAAAAAATAAATAAAATAAAATAAAAAAAAGTTTTAAATGCTGATAAAACAAAATGCATGTTGTTTTCTAAATCAAAATCAATCCCTCATAATCTTCTGCCTATTACTACATCCCAGGGTTCGGAGATTGAGTTTGTGTCTCAGTATAGGCATCTTGGGATTTTAATTGATGCATTTTAATTGTTTGTGTCTCTCTCCTTTGGCTTTCATGTTCAGTAACTGGTGAAAAGATTGAAAGTGAAATTGGGTTTTTACTTTAGAATCAAATCCTGTCTTTCTTTTGAGGCAAAAAAGAGGCTTGTTGCAGCCACTGTTATGTCTATACTGGACTACGGTGATGTTATATACAGTAATGGTCAAAATTGATGGCACCCCTGATAAATATGATAAAAAAATGGCTGTAAAAAATAAATCTGCATTGTTTATCCTTTTGATCTTTCCTTCAAAAAATTCGCAAAAATCTAACCTTTCATTTAAGTAAAAGAATTGAAAGTGGGGGGTAAATCACATTATGAAATAAATGTTTTTCTCCAAAACACGCTGGCCATAATTGTTGGCACCCCTAGAATTTTTTATGAGAAAAATATCTCTGAAGTATATTCCCATTAATATTTACATTTTTAAGCACACAAGGGTGACTAGGAACATGAAATTGTCCAGCTATGACTTCTTTGAGGAAACACAAAGGCCAAATTCCCTTAATCATCCATCACAATGAGTAAAACCAAAGAATATAGTTCTGATGTGCAGCAAAAGATTGTTGACCATCACAAAATAGAAAGTGGCTGTAAGAAAATATCTAAAGAATTGAAAATCCCCATTTTGACCATCAGGACAATAATTAAGAAGTTATAATCAACTAAAGATGTTACGAATCTGCCAGGAAGAGGACGTGTGTCTATATTGTCTTAATGGATGGTGAGGAGGAAAGTATGAGTGGCCAAAGACTCTTCAAGGATCACAGATGGAGAATTGCAGAGATTAGTTGAGTCTTGGGGGTCAGAAAGCCTAAAAAAAAATGATCAAACAACCCCTACATCCCCACATGTTGTTTGGGAGGGTTTCAAGTAAAATCCTCCTCACTCCTCCAAAAGTAAACTCTAGCATATTCAGTTGTCAGACACGACTGGATCTTCAAAAGGGACCGGATTCTGTGGTCAGATGAAACTAAAAAAGGGATTTTTGGCAGCAAACCCAGCTGATGTGTTTGGTGCAAACAGGGATGAAGAGTACCCCATGCCTACGGTTAAATATACTGCTGGATCTTATATGTTGTGGGCCTATTTATTTGCTGGAGGTCCTGGACATCTTGTTCAGATACATGGTATTATGGATTCTAGCAAATACAAACAGATAAAAAATCAAAACCTGACTGTCTCTGCTAGAAATCGTATAATGGGCCGTGGTTGGATCTTCCATCAGGACAATGGTCCAAAACAAACATCAAAATCAACACATAAATGGGCAACTGAGCACAAAATGAAGCTTCTGCCATGACCGTCCCAGTCCCCTAAACTGAACCCTATAGAAAATGAGTGGGCTGAACTGAAGAGAAGAAGCACCAACATGAACTTGAGAATCTGAAGGATCAGGATGGTTCTGTATGGAGGAATGGTCTCTGATCTCTTGTCAGGTGTTCTCCAAACTCATCAGGCATTATAGGAGAAAACTCAGAGCTGTTATCTTGGCAAAAGGAGGTTGCAGAAAGTGTTTAATAACAGGGTGCCAACAATTATGGCCAGCGTGTTTTGGAGAAAAACATTTATTTCATAATGTGATTTACCCCCCACTTTCAATTATTTTACTTCAATGAAAGGTTAGATTTTTGTGAATTTTTTGAAGGAAAGATCAAAAGGATAAACAATGCAGATTTATTTTTTACAGCCATTTTTTATCATATTTATCAGGGGTGCCATCAATTTTGACCATGACTGTATATATGCATGCATCTTCACAGTGTTTACATGCTTTAGACACTGTCTATCATGGTGCACCGAGGTTCATAACTAATCTTAAAACCCCTCACTCATCATTGTGTGTTGTATGCTCGGGTTGGATGGTCTGCTTTGTCTACTTCCTTCATATCTTTATACCTGCATCTGTAAAAAAGTATGTTTGTAGCTATAGCCTACGGTCCCAGGAATTATTCTTACTGTCTGTTCCAGTGGTACGTACTGAATTGGGGAAAAAGGCATTTTAATTTGCTGCTCCCTCTGCCTGGAATAATTTGCAACGTATGTTGAAATTTGGGGAGCTGGTTTCATTGGACATTTTCAAAGTATATGATATTGAAATTTGATTGGATTTGCTTGTGTGTGTATTGATGGATGTTATCTGTTAAACTCAAAGGAACTGTGTCTGTCAGTCTTGGCCAGGACACTCTTGTAAAAGAGATTCTTAATCTCAATGTGCTTCTTCCTGGTAAAATAAAGGTTATAATAGATGATATCTGGACCCATGCGGGGGTGTACGCTAAACTCGCTTTTTTGGAGAACTCTTTCTCCATTAAAAACAAGGTGGTGTTACCAGGGACCCCAGATCAATATCAAAGATTTTGTGGAGAGATCTATAAAAATACCTCCAGCAACAGTTGGTGTAAAAAGGATATGACTGAAATCGTAAAAAAAGGACCAGACTTGAACATGATTTAACAACCTGCACAACTTAATAGTGTGGACCATTAGTTTAACAAGTCTTTTGTTGCATCTAAAGATCAGGATTGTGGAAGTCGTGCTTTTGGTAAAAGTGTTTTAACTTCATTGCCATTACAACGTAAAGTCATAAAACCCGGTAACTTGGAAGGATGGAACAAAGGAGGGAGGAAATGTAACTTGCAGCTGTTTACATAAAACAGTAGTCCCTTGTGAAATGAAGTATGCAACACAGCACATACAAAGCAGACGTTTGCCTTCTTAAATATTACTACCACACAAAGTCTCATCATAGACACGACTCAATTACTGATTGCTTAATCATGATTAGACGAGACTTAAGTCTATGTGTAAAATGATACATTCGATTAAGTGTCCTGTGATATTAACAAATCCAACATCACCATCTAAAATAGCAAAAGACAAATTAGCAAAAGTTATATTTAATGCAATAAAAAGTTATTTTAAACCCACTTTAAAGTGTAACTTCACCTATTTTATACTCGCTTTGTATTGATACAATGTCAGTAGTATATGTAAATTAACAATGTTTACTCGTTCTCTGTTTTACATAGACCGAGAAATTCACATTAGGACAAGCAAAGGGGTAAAAAAATAATAATAATTTTTCATATTTTCCTTGTCTCCATATCTCCATGTCATTGTCTCCATATTTCTGATTCTTTGCAGCCTTTAGCCTCGGCCTACAATGCGCTAGATCGTTTACTGGAAACTGAAAATAACTCACTCCCCCTAAACATTTACTCTTTGAACACTTGCACCCGCAAACAATACAAGTCGACGGCATCATGACTAAAAGTTTGCTGAGAAGTATTTCCTGCTAAAGCAAGGCGGTAGATGACGGCGCTCAAGCGTATCCATAGCAGACTGGGGAGTGGCTTTGGACAGCAAAATGCATTGTGCATTATGTGTATTAAATCTTCCCTACCTATTTAGCCAAAGGGAAGACAACAGCCATTTTTCTTTGTTTTCTCTAGTCAGGTAGCACTGAATAAATAAATAAATCAACGCCTTTCTACTGTATAGGCAGCCAAAGTTTTATTGAAAGCCCATTTTAACAGCAGTGAAGTATCCCTTTAAGTAGGACTTATGTACATCTGTATACTATGAGTGAGTGAGTGAGGTATTCAAAATGTCATTTGGTAATCAACTTTCAACAAATGCTGAGCTTAACTTGTATTGAACCCAGAACATTCCTATAAGAATGATGGACTTTCTGAGTGATATGACTCACAGGCCAAACAAAAAAAGGATAACCATTTCCTTTGGGAAGAAAGAGAAAGTGCTTGAGATTTGGACATTTCAGTTTTTCACTTTAAATATATCACACATATGAAAGGCTCCAAGGCCTTTCACTGTACTGTCTTTTTAAAGCTTCATAATTCTGCTAAAATGATAAGAAACAATAAGCTAACATATTTCTATGCGGCTCTAAATGTATCACTTGGTGAAAGGAGAACAAGCTCTGTTCTCATGTGATTTCTACCTTTCAGTTAGCAAGATAGACTTCATGATAAGGATTTCATATAAGCTTTGGTCTCTGAAGGTCATCGACTCATTCCCAACTTTAGCTGACCTGTTTACAGATAAAGAATTGCTTCATTTATTAAGGTTAGATCATGTGTGAAGCCGGTTAAAACACTCCAAAAACAGAAATCAATGTGTGACCCTGAACCGTGAAGAAAATGGCCCAAAGTCTGTTGATCGTGATGATTGTCATGCAGGAGTTCAGGTGATTTCTCTGCAGATTACAGTTGAAAACATGTGTGGTTGCTCCAAGGTTTTCCAAGGTAGTTTTAAGACACATTGGTATTGATTTTGTGATGTATATATGCTCTCTGTTACATCTGAACATGTGCTCGTAGGTACATCCTCATCCTCATCCTCAGAAGAGCTTCCTAAAGCAGCATTTTTTAAACAGGTTCACCGACCCTCAGAGATCTGTTGTAAATAAATAAAGAACACAAATAGCAAAGTAATTTTGTGCAGATATATAACTCATGATTCAATAATTCATAATGTTTGAGCATTTTTAACATGCACATTGTGATTTTTGAAGCATAGACTAAATAATTTTTGTTTTATTTCAATTCAATTAATTTTGTATTATTGCTATTATTATTTTTGGATTATTATCAGTATTTATAATAATTTACTAATAATTGTATTTATTGTTAATATTACTAATATTGTTATTAGTTTAATTTATTTACGTTTGTATTACTGTTATTTTTGTTTTATTTTAATTCGATTTTTTATATTTAAATTTATTTCATTTTGTATTAACTATTATTATTTTGCTTTCTTTTAATGTATTATTTTTTATTCATTTTATTAATAATGCCATTTGAATTTCAATCATTTGTATTATAACTTTGTGTTCCATTTGAAGACAGTCAGTTAAAGCCCAACGTATACTTTTTTTTTTACATGTACAGTACGTGTATAGTCAAACATGTAGCCTTTCGAAGTATAGGCCTACTCCAGTTGATAGCATGCACAAACGAACACAGGTGGTCGACACATGCGCTATGGAAAGTTCCATCTTTGTTCAGTTTGTCTGTGATATTTTTATCTAGAAGTTATGACCGATACAAATGTCTTTGTATTCTTTTAAACTAAAATTACGGCTATCTCATAACCCCCCTCACACAAGTGCTTGTTAATGTGGGCGTCTGTCGTTGTTGTTGCAGTCTCCGGTGCTTTGCTGTTGTTGTTCCGTCAGTTTAGTTCTGTCAAGATCATTATCATCAGAGATGATTGACAATTAGCATACAGTTTGGATTGATGTTATGCTGTAAAACCCAATAAGTTAACTCAACTCAAACTGATTGAGGAAACTGATTGCTTCAAACCATTTAAGTTTAAAAACAAATACATATGAGTATTTTGAACTTATATTCACTATATATATTGAGAGTCATATTCACTCATAATGTTGGTTTAGTCAATCATTTTGAGTATATGTAACTTGAATATTTTAAGTTCGTTCCATTAATTTAGAGCTAAAATAGCAAATAGGTTATTCATAACTTATTCGGTTTAAGTTCTGCTTAATGCATTGCAGTTTTTTAGTTAATATCACATTTTTTATAAAGTTAAATTAACTTTTCTTTTTAAATAAATATAGTATACTTAGGCCTTAAGAGACAAGTCCTCTGTATAAATGCCTCTAACCAAGAGCCATCCACTCACATTAGGAGAAATAGGTATGTGAATAATTTGTGGATGTTAAAAGTTTTCTCTCTCTCTCTCTCTCTCTCTCTCTCTCTCTCTCTCTCTCTCTCTCTCTCTCTCTCTCTCTCTCTCTCTCTCTCTCTCTCTCTCTCTCTCTCTCTCTCTCTCTCTCTCTCTCTCTCTCTCTCTCTCTCTCAGGAACATTCTGTATTGCTTGAGCAGACAAACTCCACGCTTCTCTATCCTGAAGGACGCCCAGGAGGTTCCCTGGCACAGCAGCGTCAACCAGTCCCTTACTCTGGTGTCCAGCGCCATCAGTTCAGCGGAGAAACTCATAGAAAGTGGACTCGACCTTTTTGAGAATGCAAATGAAAATCTACAATGACATCTGGAAAGAGATCGCATGGTGTCAGAATATGACTCAAACCCTGGGATCTTCTGACCGACACGCGTTTCAGAGGGATCTGAAGACACTTTGAGAACTGGGGGATATCATTATGAAGTGCACTATTTACCTAATGCTCACCAGAAGAATTTCTTCAGGCCATTACATAAGTTATTTTTTTTTGTTCCTCTAATAACATAAAAAAATGGTTCAGCCTTTGTGGTTTCTAACATCAGGCTAGGAAGATTAATGAGAAAAGAGTCAGGGAGCTAAACTCTATAACTCGCGGGGTCGAGGCTTTTTGTTCTGAGAAAAAAAACACCAGCAGGTTTATCACCAACGTTTCCAGTCACATAAACCCCAGAGGACGACTGGAAGTCAGGACTCAAAACAGGTTTTTATTGAAACAACTTGATGCTTGAAACATGTTTCAAAATATTTTAGAATATATTTTATTTGCTAGTCTAGCCCACCATTTTACAGATGGGAAGCAATGACCTTGGGAAATGGTGTGATCCGCAATCAACATGGAGTCGGACTTGATAATGCAAAACTTACTGATAGTAAAAAGGACGGAAGCAGCAGCGGCGTGTGCTACTGTGACAGTCTCTCAGGGGCGTTTGTTTCAGAATCTAGAAAAATAGTAATGGAACAAAATATTTGTTTCAATAATGTGTGTACATTATTATTTATTTATTTATTTATTTTTTTTTTTAAGCCAATTAAAGTTGAACTAAGACAGGTCAAGTCGACGAAACAAGAATTCAGGGTAATGATTAACTGAAACTCTTTGGCAATAAAGTAGTGGTATAATTAGAAACATACTAATAATTTTGCGAATGGAAATCAGTCAGGGTAAGAATGCAAGTTTAAAATCCATAAATCCAAGGCAAAACAGAGACATGTCTTCAAGAGGTGTGAAATGAGTCTACATCTGATTGGTTGATATTCCACCAATGAGGAGCCAGGATGGTGAATATATAAGCTAGACAAACAGTGCAGGTGTACTGTATGTTGTCATAATGGAGTGTGTGGGGTCATGGTTACATCATGTCTTTTTTTGATTCTGGCGGCCAGTGTATTTGTTGTCAGCATTTGCACTAATGTTGTTTCTCTAATAACTATTTTGGAGAGAAATAAGAGTTTTGTGAGCAACTAATGACTTCCCTTTTACTTTAGATACTTCACTTGCCTTTTAAGTATGAAAAACAGCTCAATTAGAAATACAAAATTCAGGGAATCTAGTTTGACCCAGCTTTAATTTATTTACGTGCCTTCAAATGAGTCATACATGCTTTTAGAGCAGCAATTTGCACTCAGAGATTTAAATACCAAACATTTACCAAAATATTTTGTACTGTGGTTGTGCTTATTTATAACTTTTAAGTTATGGAGATATTATTTGAAAGGTTTGTAAAGTTAAAATTAATTTCTTTCTGCTTTTTTATTGTTTCTATTCTGTTTAGTAAGCCCCTGGAACATAGTTTTAGAGAGCAGCCATTTAAAACTGTGCATCATTTCTGCATTTAACAGAGTTAGCATTTCCTTAGTTATTATGACAATCCTTTTAAACAGATACTGCATTTGCACATAATTCTGTGGACTCCTCTACTGCTGGATTACTACACTAAACAACCCAGAAGAGTCCAGCTCATTTGCATTGCACTAAAATGAACTCTTAAACTGTTAACCTGCCTGTGTGCTCTTTTATTTATTTATTTTATTTTCTAAGTATATGTAAATACTGATAATTTAATCTGGCTCTTATTTTGTGTTGGCCCAAGAGAATTTTCAGGTTCAGTTATGTCTTGAATTGCAACCGTTTGTATTGTGGAGCATTTGTATGAATTTTATATCATGTGAAATCTTTTCAAACTGCAGCTGCAAGTTGCATGTTTTTATTTAGATTAGAATAAAGAAGTTAGACTTATTTAGATTTAGAATAGTAGGCGATTCGTTCTTATCGAATGTCAGACACTGAAATTGCACATACTGTTGTTTCTCAGTGAAGTATCTCACAACCGAAACACTAACTGCATACAAGCACACATATAAAAGGGGCAATGTAAAATCAACCAGCAGTCGTCACTAAATAAACCCCAATAGGGCGATCAGGACCCCTATGTGGAGAGGAAGGGGTTTGTTTTGCGAAAACGACTGGCCGACTATATACATTGTTTCCAATATTACACGGCTACTCTGCAAATATATAAATAGATGTTCGTTCATTATTAATAATATTAATGTAATGATGTAATTTTCACCACAACTGAAAACTAAGACATGAAAGTGTTGTTGGTTTAAGTTAAGGTGCGATCACTTTTACCATTGTTCGCCAATTTCTGAAATCCATTCATTTCAATTGGAATCCATGCGATTTTGCATGAGGGTAAAAGATATCCCCACCCAGATTTCACAGGAGGTTCAAGGTGGTCATGTGGATTTGCTTATTTCAGGTATGGTAAAATTATTGAAATTCTCAAAGGCAAAACAAGTCTATCATTATTTCAATAGAGTAGATGAATGAAGCACCACTAACACAAAAATTGTGACAAATTTGCGTGACCAACTGAATCCATTGCGAAATTTGCGTGGGGATCGCATTTACACAAAATTCCAGTTCGCATGGATTCCTATTGAAATGGCAGAATTTTTCACATTAAAATTTGCAGAGCGACGATAAATGTTACCACATCTTTACTCGGATGGGCGGACTAATATTCATACAGTGTTGCTATAGGTGAAAGCAAATATCTGACAGCTGATGCCAATCAGAATCGAGTATTCCAGAGAGCCGTGTAATAAACACCCATGTAGTGTAGATCTGTAAACAGTTTTTCCCAGTATTTTTGGCATTACTTTATACTGATATGAGTACTATTGTAAATGCAGTGCATGTTAAATCATTCTTGTATATGGGATGTCAAAAGCTTGAGAACACCCATTTTGGAGAACGACACTTTTGAGCATAATTCATGTGAGTGTGCTTGATGACACGTACTAAATGACATTTTAGTGCATTCAATGTCCTACACTAAATGACATTTATGTTTTGTCTCAAAGGACTACAGAGGTTGAATCCAGACTTTTTATACTCAGTGGGGCATTAAATATAATTGTGTTGTCTTTAGTTTGATGTCTTGTGGACCCACATGGGTCAGAAAGCACCTAATGGATGGACAATGTGAACACGCTCTCGCTGTTTGAATGGGTGGAAGGTTTTATTCAATTCACGGTATGTTGGAGAAAAGAATATTTTAAATGAGGAGCGATATATAATGCGAAATTCAAAATGCATTTAACTGTAATAAGGGTAGAGAGGATTTCAATTGCATGTTATTTTTTTCTGCTTAATTTGTATGCCACTGATCCTAAGGCAATAAATACCAGTGCTGAAATAACATCTATTTGATCATCAATCTCTTTTCCTTTCTCACTCACACTACATTTCTCTCATTTCACTACCTTGAGAATGATAAGCTGCATTTTTCTGTCAAGTATATATCTAGTAATGAGTAATGTGATTCTGATGGCAGCTGGAAATTGCCTTGTGTTAAAATGCCCCTATTATGCTTTTTCGAATATCACCTTTCATGTAGTGTGTAATATAGCTGTTTGTGAATGTAAAAGGTTTGCAAAGTGTCAAAGATCAAAGTGCACGATAAATGGAGTTATTGTCTCCTAAAATAAAGAATCGATTCTGAACTGCCTGAAACGAGTCACCAGCGATTCCAGTCTTACTTCCTGCATGAGCCTATGGTTTGTAGCAAATTTGCATAGCTCCAGCCTATTGGCTGCCTGTTAAAAAAATCTACTTTGACACGCCCTCAAACACTGTCGTTGTACAGTAGCTGAGGCCTGGAAAAGTTTGGTGTGCTGCGAAGGCAAATCCACTTGCAATGGTGGTTCAGGTCGATCAGCTACTTTCAATGGTTAATTATCGGACTCGGGCTCGAATAGATAAGGTAAAACCGACGCCATTGTTACCGTTTGTATCACTGTGTGCTGAGGAAGCCTCAGATATGGTAATGAGTGTTTCGTTTCTGACACGTGTAGACCAATCACAACAGACAGGACCATCTGACCAATCAGAGCAGATTAATCGAACGTGATTGAACCGTTTCAGACACTGCGAGAAAAAAGGTGATGCTGCAATGTATATTATAAGAAAATGAAAGTGTTTATTGACCTTGGTGCATGTAAACATATTGGGCCCTATCATACACCCATCACAATGCAGCACCAGGCAAGTGTTTTTTGCTAGTTTCAGCCCGACGCAGTTATCATTTTCACGTCCAGCACCAAGTTGTTTAAATAGCAAATGCATTTGCGTGCCCATGGGCGTGCTGGTCTGAAAACGAGGTGTGTTGCATTGTTGGCGCGTTGCTATTTTGAGGCAACTGAAACAGACTGCGCCAGCTGACCAATGACGCTGAATTTTTTTTGTTATTTAAAGTGCACATTAGTAATGTGCGCCTATAGGCGGGTGCACAACGCCCGTATACTCTGTTTATTACACAAACACACACACAGGGACTTGCAGGAGCACAGAAACATGTCAAATATTACAATGTAAAAGATTATTATTGTGTCCATAAAGATATGGTGGAATCCGGCTTGTCCCGTAGATGGTCAGCTTGCGCGTTTTAAAGGGGCATTCCACCCATTTGAACATTGTTTTTTATTTAAAGTGGGTCATATATGTAGTCGAAATGTAAAATAAATTTTGAATTTGGTGCCTTCGTGACCGAGGAAAGACAAAAAATAACTTCAGGACGCATTTGTATGAAAGACAACAACTCCCACAATGCACCACATTGCACAGCTCCGCAAGCCACTCCCACTAATCCAGAAAGCGCATATCTGCCTATAAGAGAAATCACTCTTCCGTCTACAAGGCTAGCTACCACCAGAGCTTGAAATTCATTTCACATTCACACAAAATGTCTAGTTAGTTGGCGAACTCATTAGTGCATTACTCCTCGTTTGTATTTCTTTCGAAAAGGTGAATTATTGCATGGTAACGTTACCTGGATGTTCAGTCAGAACATATGCGGTGCGAAACTAGGATAGTTCTCAACACAAACGTCCGTGTCCTCGTCTGATTCAGAGATTTCGTCCAGGAGAAATTGTCATCGTGCCGCAGACAGACTCTATCTCTGTGTTCGTAGTTGCATCTTACAGTCTATGAGTTGCATAGTGAGATCACCGGCGCCACCAGTCCGCCCTAACTCGAGCCAGTCCGGGCTCCTCGTCCGCGGCAGGCAGGTCTTCTGCCTCGGTTGCTCTTCGCTATAATGCGGCTTGTAAAGGTAGCCACAAACACCTGATTCAAGCATCAGACTTCCGAAATCCTCTTCTTCTATATCATATTGATCACTCTCCTCTCCTCTAACCCTATTGTCATAACTTTACATCTGTCTCCACAGCGCCTGTTAGCTTAGCTTCAAACAAGATGGAGGATATTTCTTTCAGTTTCAGAGAGTAAAGTCCCACCCACTGATCTGTAATAGGTCTGTAGCGTGAGCGGGTCCTGCCCCCTGGGAAAGATGAGGAACTAGTGCTTGTAGTCTCAACAGAAATCCCCCCCTCTTACACTTCCTCCTACAATGACGCAAAATGACGATTTTTGCGTCATTGTAGGAGGAAGTGTAAGAGGTAAATAACGGATTTCTCCCGTCTCAGGGGAAAATGAGAGAGTGTTGCACGACCATTCAATAGTATGACTGGGTTTCTAACAATGCAAAGCTTAATGCAAATGGGTGGAGTGTCCCTTTAACCTCGTGCACGAGCTGATCCGTTTCCTCTCTGGAGAAGCGCTCAGTCTTTCAGCTTGCAAATTCCACCATGTAACCGCCATGGTGCGAGCGCAACTGGCTTTTAAAGGGAATGGGATATGAGACTCTGATTGGTTTATTGCACATTATGCCAAAAACAAACCCATTACTCATGAAGAGAATAGTGACAACCCTTTTAGACCATGCGCCGGGTGCGCTGTCCATTTTTCACGTCGTTAAACTAGCAAAAGTGGATTGAGAAACGCCCTAAGTGCACTTGCGCCGTGCGCTTTAGACCATGCGCTTAGATCGTTAAAATAGGGCCCCATATAAGAGCCAAAATTAAGAAAACTTTAAAATAGTATCATAGGGGCACTTTAACATAACTAATAATGACCCCACACATATGCTGTCTTCATAAGTGTTTAGGCTAAAGCAATCTCCTTCATTACCTCAAGAGTTCATTTGTTTCCTCTTAGGAACAAGTCTTAAAATTGCCTTAATAAGCTTCTGACACCCTCTTAATGATAAAATCTGTCTTGTAATATCTGTTTTGACATGCTGGCTTCAAGCCATTTAGGTATGCTTATTTAGATAAAGATTTACTTATTTCCATGCAGCTGCTCTGTTATTCAATTGTTTTATGCGCATATAATAATAATCACTAGTTGTTATTTGACAATCCTGGAGAGAGTTATTCTAATCTCTTTTGTTATAAATGTCTTTAATCATTGCAGTCATAAACAGAAAAGGGAAAAGGTCACCGCCTTCCCTAAAAACTCTTCGGGGAGAGTATTAAAAAACTAATGCTGACTTGTAAAGCTCTTTGATTTAACATTCTAATTGCTCTGATAAAAGGGTAAAGTTTATTATCAAGAGAAATCAATGAAATAAAGATGAAAGCATGCTCATGGAATATAGATGTAGCTCATGTACACAAAAGTTTTTAAACATTTTATGATGACTTTCAGGAATGCCACTCTCAATTACTAATATGAAACTCTCCTAAAGTAGGTAATTTCTGTTAATAAATGTGAATAGACATTTATTTTGGGACTAAATTTAAATGCCAAAATACATGTATTAATTGTTATATCTGCAGTAAATCATGATATACAGTATCACACCATTTCTATATTCAATGTGCATATTGTATATATTATGTATAGTTTTAAATGAATAATAATAATTATTATCTTTAATAACCAATTATTCATTAAAGTTATTCCACAGCAACTGCATAAAGCAATGTTTCAAAACAATATAATTTAAAATATTTCACCAATGTTTGCGTTTTATTTTAGTTTCACTTTTCTGTTATTCTTCTTTTTCCTTAACATTACATTATTGTAATACAGGGTTGAAGTCGACGCGCACGCGCAGCATCACGCACTTCCAGTAGGAAAGGAATGCACGCGAGAGATGGAATATGTAAATGCAGTGATGGCGACAGCTGCAGAGGAGATCTCAGTAAACACTGAGACATCAGTGTCTTTCAAAAGCGCAAGGAAAAACCATGCTAGACCATGGAAACTGAGTCTAATTTATCTGCAGTGCTGTGAGTATTTGGTGAGAGATCGATGTGTGATAGCAACGCAGAGGTCTAAAATATCCACCCCGCACTATATCATTGGATTGAACGTTTAACACCATTTTACATCATGTACAGAGCACGTTTTATCTTTATAGCACTCCTGATTTGCCTCCTTCAGGTCTAGATCAGAGATACACAGTACCATGACGTCATTCTCCTCTGCTGAATGCTCCGTTCACGTGCACATCACATATTGCATGGGAGAAGCATGTTTTCTAGTTGTTTAATTGCAGAGGAGTTATTATTTGATCTTCTTCAGTGTTATCTCAATGCATTTGTGATTTTTTTGTTGTTGTTGTCACAGTGTTAAACGAATATGTCAAGCATCTTATTGGATTTGTTAAATCCAATCATTGAGACATTTAGCCTACTTCATCCAAAATGACATTTCTGTCATAATTCACTCACCTTTATTGTTCCAAACCCGTGTGACTTTGTTCCTTCCATAGAACAGAAAAGGAGAAACCGCGAACGGATCAGTGAGTCAGTGTGTTGGACTCAAGAACTGGATCATTCCTTTTCGTGAACAAAATCAGTTTTGTGAATTATCTCGTCCGAGTTTTAAAGAATCATTTTAAAGAATCGACTCAAAAGAATGAATCGTTCGCTGTAAAAATAAATAAATACAAAAATAGAAAAGAAAAAGCTGTAAAAAAAAAAAAAAAAAAAAAGTCTGTACTTCAAAAAAATTAAAATAAAGTTTAATTCATGCTATTCAATGTTTCTTTGTAGGCTATTTATTTGTGAAATGTATAGGGCTTTCACTAACGATTTTGTTTGGTAATCAAGTAATTGGTTGATTATTTTGACGATTTATTGAGAAATAAGATTTTTTAGTGGTAAGAAAAATAGATGTAAGTGAAGTGAACAATACCCTTTAAAATGACTTAATATACACATAAACAATGAGGCAATAATAATTGGTTCAAATAAAGTATCAAAAGCAAGTAATCATATGGTGTTATTGAAGAACGCTGTTAAAATGCATAATGTAATATCCTGTACATATTAACATAATCAACTTATGTACTTTACATATTATAACAAATGCCTGCAGAGGGCGCCAACGGCTTGGTGATTGTTGTTGTTACACTTAATAGCATGATCAAATCTGGCCAACATTTAACTCAAATGTCCACATAATCTTTAATATTTTGACACTTTTTTACAATAAAAATGCTACAGCCACTCAAATTTCTTGAAAAAAAATTGTGATGCGAACAACAATTCGCATATTTAGAAACACATCGATGTATTGTCCTGTGTTGCCATATCTGGTGAAAGGCTTGGTAACCTGCCAAAATCTGGTGAAATGGCGCAACTTGCGTTCACAGGTTGCGTGAATGCTATGCAACCCAATCTCACAGCAGAGTTTTTCTCACAGCAGAGTTTTTAACTGAGCTGCTGAGACGCCTCCAAATGATAAAAGTGCAACACTTTGCTATGAAAAACAAACCGCGACTTTATATGCGTTCCCATATGCGTCTTTGAAAACCCTGTCAAACAGCACATGCAGAAACTGAGTGTGTGTGGAGCAGCATATACTGTGAATGAAGCCACGTAACCTGCACACGTGTAAATAATGAAAGCGCACGCACCATTACTATATTACTCACCCAATTCATTATCAGCGCCGTATTTGTGTGGCGTCTTCACCGCATGAGTTTGGTGCATCACTTAAATTACTCCGTGCTTGTCCCTCCAAATATATGCACAGTTCCTCCCCCCACCCCGTTTAACCAGAGCTCAATGCCACATCCACCCCCCACTTATTAAATCATCGTCCCGATGATTCACTATGTACATTTCGTAACAAAATCTTTAAAAAAACAACATTAACCACCTCTCATCACTCTTTTTAATTCATGCATCACTTGCAGCAGAAGATCTAAGACTGTCTCCATTGCCCCATCTTAAGCTATCATTTAACCTTGTTGGGGATTGCTGCAGCTTCCATACCCTGCAGCAATCGTGGCTCCCTAAAGGGATTACTATGCTGTCCCGCTGTAGCTCTCTGGGAGCGTCGAACAGTAGAGTCTGTTCCAGTAGTTATTGATAACTCGTCATCTCTGGAAGCTACCTCTTCTGCACTCATTTCCATTTCAACCCCCGAAGACCAGTTCTCTGGTACTACCACCCGGAGCTCCTCCCAATCCTCCTCAGACTCAGACTCTGACGGTGCCATGCTTGTACTTGAGTCTGTCCCTTGATGCTCCCTTGACCATACAGGCTCCTTCTGCAGAGGTCCACAACGACGTAGCTCCAAACGATGCGCATTCTTTGGTGGACGCCATTGATCCACTGGAACTACCTTATACACTGCCTTGTCCGGGTCCAATCTTTCCAACACACAGTGAGGCAAATCCTCCCAAACATCCTGGATTTTATTTCTTCCTCTCACTCTGCAATTACACAGATGAATCAAATCCCCTGGATTCAAACTGGCATCTTTGATCACCCCTTGTCGTCTTTGTCTCTGCTTGGCCATACTCTGCAACCGTCTCCGTGTCAGCCTATAAGCCTGTTGCAGTTTGTGCTGATGTTCAATCACCCAGGTCTCCACCATGCCTACTCTTCTCTTTTCCTCTGTACCACCCCTCAACAAATGGTCAATTGGGAGATCAGGGCTCCTGCCAAACATTAAAAAGAATGGGGAAAATCCAGTCGTAGCATTTTCAGTAGTATTATATGCAAACAATACTTCATGCAAGTACTCATCCCATCTCATTTTCTTTTCAGGAGGAAGGGCCCTGAGGAGATCTTGCTAAGTTCTATTAAAACATTCACACTGCCCGTTACCTTGGGGGTGAAATGCTTTTATTCGACTCTTCTGTATGCCATACACTCTACACAACTGCTGCACAACTTCAGCCTCAAAGCACTGTCCTTGGTCAGAATGAATCCGGGCTGGAACTCCATATCAATGAAGACACTCCTTGACCAGCACCTTTGCCACTGTTATGGCCCTCTGATCAGCTGTAGGTACGGCTACTGTGAATTTAGAAAACACATCCGTTATAATAAGCACATTTTCTTTTCCACTCTGGGAACGTTCCAGCAATGTAAAATCCAATGCCACAACCTCCAAGGGTTTAGATGATTGAATGCTGTTCATCACTGTTTTTACTTTAGGCTGAACATCCTTAGACACAATATATCGAAGACAATGTTTGCAGAACTCCTGAACATCCAGGTACATCCCGGGCCAATAGAAGCGTTGACGTGCTAGCTTAAAGTAGCGCTATGCAGCTTTGCCGATTTCTTCGCTGTTTTCTCGCGGGTTTCTCTTATAGAGCTCCCCCTACAGCTTCGGAATAGATATTTGACAACACTGTCATCAAAACTCGTTGGCGACTCTCTCCCCTCCCATATTCTCCCGCTGGTCATGTGCATTTGTTTTCAAAGAACCCGGCGAACGCACGGAGCCATGTCCACTGAGGTATGTATGATACACAGAAAGCTAGCATATAAATGTTTAGATAGTGTATGTGTGCAGTGCCGTAAAGCAATTTGTTACATCGCGAGACCTGATATCACGCGATACTTCCTGACGCTGAGGCCGGCAGCCCTCCGGCCCAAAGTTGCAAGGGTGGTTTTTCGGCTCACTGGCGCTTTGGGGGTGCGAGAAGGCCACCATTCAACCCGAAAAAAGTCATATAACTATTCCAATGACTCGAAGCTGTTCGGTTAAGGTAAAAAAGTTACTTAGTTCACTTTTAAACGTTCGGTCAATCCCCTGAAGACCTTGATGGTCATGCAGCTGACTAAAAACTTTCTGCTTTAAGACTTGAGGTAAGAGAAGCTGTTTTACCCAGCCCCCTCTAGCATCTGCAATGACTCTATAAAAGATGCCTTCATGATCTGCCAATTTATCCCACTGTCTTAACAGCTCCAGTGCGTCTTTTGACTCCTCTTTTCTTTCTTTCTTACCTGGCCCTTCCCCCTTACTCCAATAAAACTTGAACCGGGAAATAGCAGGATCCTGTTCTTGCTAGCTTTGCAGATCTTGTGTCTGAAATTCATGGAAAACAGAAATAACATCTACTGTAGTTACAGATTGTGGCAAAATACTCCCATTGTCTCCATCCTCCAGTCCACCACCACCATTAAATGTGGGGGTCACTTGCTCTGACACGGCCAGCTGTCGTCCTCCTGCCGACTTTTGTCGGGACAAAGCGTCAGCATTTCCATTCTTCTTCCCAGGACGGTACAACATTTCAAAATCGAACATGGCCAACTGCAAAGCCCATCACTGCTCCACAGCCCTCAATTTGGCAGTCTTCAAATGACTCAAGTGGGTTATTATCTGTAGACACCGTAAACTTATTCCCAATTAAATAGTCCAGAAATTTCTCTGTCACTGCCCATTTAAGGGCAAGAAACTCCAGCTTCATTGTACTGTAATTATCCATATTACGTTCAGACTCCCTCAGACCTCTACTCAGACCTCTACTAGCATAGGCCACTGGCCTCCGCTTACCTCCCGCGTCCTGGGAGAGCACCGCTCCGAGTCCTGTATGGCTGGCATCTATTTCAAGAAAAAAAGGCTTAGAAAAGGCAGCATAAGCTAACGTAGGAGCAGATGTTAATTTCCTTTTCAGTGTTTGGAAAGCTTCTTCACATTTATCATCCCACCTCTGTCTGAATTGTTCACTAGTTAAATATACTCTTTTCTTTTGCTTCTTACCCTTTGGTATTTCCCCAACAGCAGCCAACTGATGTAGTGGTGCTGCAATCTTGGCGAATCCTTGCACAAAACGTCTGTAATAGCTTGCAAATCCCCCAAAAGATCTAAGCTCTTTTGCTGTCTGAGGTTTCGCCCATTTTGCCACTGCTTGAATCTTCTCAGGGTCTGTCGCCACCCCCTCACTAGAAATGACATGACCCAAGTAACGTACCTCTTGTTGGAAAAAACAGCATTTACTGAGCTTAACTTTGAGATCATGATGTTGAAATTGTTGCAGGAATATCTCCAATCTCTCCAGGTGTTGCTCCACTGTTGACGAAAACACAATCACATCATCCAAATACAAGAGCACTGACTGAAAACTTTCATCACTGAATATACATTCCATTAAACGTTGGAAAGTACTTGGCCCATTGGACAAACCATAGGGTAAACAATTATATTCAAACAGGCCAAACGGCGTACAAAAAGCAGTCTTTTGTTTATCCTTTTCTGCCACTGCCACTTGATTTTTTCCGCTTGCCAGGTCCAGGGTGGAAAACCAACACTCTCCACTCAACGCATCTAAAGATTCTTCAATTCTAGGCAGTGGATATGAATCTTTTCTTGTTTTAGCATTCAACTGCCTATAATCCACACACATCCGAATTGATCCATCCTTCTTCTTTACAATCACAATCGGTGACGAATATGGGCTGCAGCTTTCCCTTATTACATTTTGCTCTAAAAGTAACTTAATATGAGCTTTAACCTCCTCATATTGAGTGGGGGGCAACCTCCTATACATTTGACAAACTTGAGCATCATCTACCAATGGGATCTGATGTTCAATCAAATCAGTATACCCCAAATCCCCACTTCCTTCAAAAAACACAGAGGCATATTTATTCAATAACCTCCTAGACTTCCCTTCATGTTCCACAATAAACAGAGGAAAATTAAGTGTCCGAACTTGTTGAGCGGCTGTTACCCCTGACTGTGACACATTACTTTGCTCAATAAAAACTTTATTTTTGTAAACTGAATATCGAAACCCCCTCCACTGACCACCACTTCAGTACAGACGATATGTACAGACGCTAGTCGAACATGTGGGTACAAAATAACCTCACTAGTCCCCACATTCATAATTGGGACCAACAATTGTGCTTTTTCTGGGGACACTATTGAACCCATAATTAAAAGGTCTGCTGGTAAACTCCCCTCACTCTCTATCAGAGGCTCTAAAAGCAAAGACTCCTTTGGCATGAGAATAGTTGTACCCACTTGTTGCACAAACCAATTGAAGAGTACCTGCTGGCACCTTGACTGGACTTTGGGCCAACAGGTTTACAAAAGATTGATTTTGCGTATCATACAATTGACAGATTTCCAACACCTGATTCAAAGAAGCCTCACATTGCTGCATCATAGAACTTTTTGAATATTGAGACCCAAATTGTTGCTTCAAAAGGTCATGACAATTTTGAATTATATTCATACCGATTAAACCAGGAACCAGTTTCTTTCTCTCCCTTGTCTCTGTGTCAAATGTGTCTTTCACCAACTGTTTTGGAAGAATTTGGTCAAGGATATTAATATCTAGCTCTAGATAACCCACATATGGAATATCGAGGCCATATGCTGCTTTTAACACTAGCCACCCACACTCCTTCAATGCATCTACATTTTATATATATATATATATATATATATATATATATATATATATACTGTGACAATCTGGTTAATCTGGTTTATCTATTTATTTGTATTATTATTTTTTGGCTAGTAGAAGTTCTGAATGGCCGGTAATATATATATAATATACAGGTGCTGGTCATAAAATTAGAATATCATCAAAAAGTTGATTTATTTCAGTAATTCCGTTAAAAAAGTGAAACTTGTATATTATATAGACTCATTACATGCAAAGTGAGATATCTCAAGCCTTTATTTGTTATAATTTTGATGATTATGGCTTACAGCTTGTGAAAACCACAAAATCAAAATCTCAGAAAATTAGAATATTACATGAAATCACACAGTAATTACACAGTAATCCTATGGTCACTGAACCAGGTTTTGGTTATTTTGGCAGTGTGGGCAGGTGCAAATACTGCTGGAAAATGAAGTCAGCATCTCCATAAAGCTTGTCTGCTGAAGGAAGCATGAAGTGCTCTGGATATGTCCTGGTAGACGGCTGCGTTGAGTGGACAGCACAGTGGACCAACACCAGCCGATGACATGGCTCCCCAAACCAACACAGACTGTGGAAACTTCACACTGGACTTCAAGCATCTTGGATTGTGTGCCTCTCCATTCTTCCTCCAGACTCTGGGACCTTGGTTTCCAAATGAGATGCAAAATTTGCTCTCATCAGAAAAGAGGACTTTGGTCCACTGTGCTTTATTAAATCCAGAGTCAACGCAGGCGTCGACCAGGACATTTTTAGAGCACTTCATGCTTCCTTCATTTTCCAGCAGGATTTGCACCTGCCCACACTGCCAAAAGAACCAAAACCTGGTTCAATGACCATGGTATCACTGTGTAATAACTGTGTGATTTCATGTAATATTCTAATTTTCTGAGATTTTGATTTTGTGGTTTTCACAAGCTGTAAGCCATAATCATCAAAATTATAACAAATAAAGGCTTGAGATATCTCACTTTGCATGTAATGAGTCTATATAATATACAAGTTTCACTTTTTTAACGGAATTACTGAAATAAATCAACTTTTTGATGATATTCTAATTTTATGACCAGCACCTGTATATATATATATATATATATATATATATATATATATATATATACAACAGGGTCTATCTGTTTCCAAAATATAAATCAATTAAAAATACTGTTTGGCCAGTGGAAAAGATTGAGAAAAACTTTCTCTGACATGTAGCCTATTTTACACTATTTGATTTATTTATTCCAAAACAAGGCATGGATAGACTACTAAATAATTTGTATTAATGTGATTTGACGGCACATCCGTATTTCATATTTTCCTAATGTCTTGTACCATTAAACATGTTATCACGTGGATGAATAATCATATGCAAATGATATGCAGATGACGATATGCATAGTAAAATGAGGCGTTGTAAGCTCCATATATGGTTATTTCGGGGAGTAGATGCATGTGCGTGCAATCTTCCGCTGACTGGGATTTATAAAGTGAATTCTGCTCAGGGTCTGGCGTACAAACAGTTTTATAAGTCTGAATATTTTTTACGCCATTTTTGGCTCTCGGCGCACGTACACTTTTAGTAAGGATCCTACGCACAGTTTTATAAATGAGACCCCTGGTATCTGTTTACTTTCATTGTGTGAAAACGAAGCATTAAAGGGCCCCTATTATGAATTTTTGAAAATGAGCTTTCATGAAGTGAGTAACATAGCTCTAAGTGAATGTAAACATCCTGCAAAATTTTGAATCTGAAAGTGCACCTTATATAAAGTTATTGTCTTTCAAAAGTAAGAATCGACTCTGAGTCAATGAAATGAACTGTTTTTCAAACGAGTCATAAGCCGTTTCATTGTGACGTCAAGACGAAACATTAGCATATTGCCCGCCCACTTATTGCGCGTGCAGATCATGTCGAGAAGACGCTGTGCTCTACAATGTGAAGGTAAAGCCAGTTTTTTTTCCACTTCTCAAGGATGAGCATGTGAAGAATCAGTGGTTAAAATTCATCTTTACCATTATATCACAGCAGTATAATCCTAAACTTTTGCTGTGTTTCATTGACGACTGCTTCTCAAATCTCGGAGTTCAATGCAGGATTCGCAAACCGCTTGCTCTTGAAAGATTGTGTTCAAAATACTTAGTTTTGAATTTTATATTATGTAGGTCTCCTGCTAACTGGCTAACTCACGTTATTACTGTCTTACTTAAATACTTCTGCTAACTGTGTCTATTAATGCAGATTGTCTGTCATTCTCACTACTTTGAGGAAAGATAAATCATGGAGCAAGATTTGATTTACCAACGTTTATGTTACACCAGTCATTCACATCAGTCATTCACGCTAGAGCTCGGCTAATGTATACATTGCATACATGCACTGTTATTGATAATTTCCATGTGTTTACTGCAATATATTACAAAAATACTCTGTAAATAAATTAGTACAAGTCAAATAATCGGTTTGTTGATGGACATGCACTTGTTAATGCTGATGGTGAGGAATTACAGTTGCAACATCTCATAATGTACCTCAAACTGAGTAGTGTATCACTGAGAAACGTCCTGCTCGAGTTGTCTTTGCGATGGAGGTTCGTGTTGAATAACTAGTTCTTCCAGTGTTTCATCATCGGACTCGCTCTCGCATTGATATGGTAAAATCGTCATTGTTCGTTACTGTCTTTGGTTTACCGTGTAGGAAGACTCAGGACAGCTGACATTGTTATGGCAATGGATGTTTTTGTTTTCGACGCGCGCGTTGTACGCGGTAAACCAATCACAACAGACTTAGCTGTCTGGCCAATCAGAGCAGAGTAGCTCGCGGAAAGGCTGGATTTAGAGAGACTAATTTGACGAGTCGTTTGAAAATCATTGAAAATGTGGTGATGTGCAAATATGAGGAAATTAAACAGTTTTTTTACCTTTGATGCATGTAAACCTGTTGTAGAAGACTCCAAAACAACATTAGGAAACTTTAAAATAGCATAATAGGGGCACTTTAATATTTGTTACATTTCATCTTTGGTTCATCACAGGAAAGAAAACCATACAGGTTTATTTTGGGGTTTATTTTATTTTTTAACTATTCTTTTAAATGGCAATATAAAGTAACCCTGCTTTGTTTCTGGTTACAGCTGCACATGCTGTTGTGTTGTTTTAGTAGAAAGCCAGCAGATGTTGTCTTTGGCAGTGTAGTGGCATTATGTGACAGCTGCATAAACCTTTTAGGCCTATTTTATGTGTAAAGTGCTTGAATTTGTAGCTTGATCCAGCCATCAACCAGAAACGTGTATATACTGACAGTTCCTGTTGTTTGTACAGCATCAGGCATAATTTTCATTGTGTCTTCGATTTTTCTCCTGTTTTATATCCCTAAGTGGATTTTAGCAAGCCAATAACACAATTAATGTCTGCATTGTGATTTCCAGAAATGAGGTTTATAGTGCAAGTGCATAAAACTTCAACAACCATCCATTAATCAGACCTAATATGAGAGACCTGAAGGAAAGCACGTTCTCCTGCAAAACTAGTGATATCTAGATTAAATGTCTGTGCAAGAATGTTACTTGACTTGGCAAGTTGCCAGAGTGGCTGATATCAGTGTCATTAAAATGCCATCACAGTTACTTTGCTACTTCTGTACTTACTTATTGTCATCCATCATCTTGACTGTGAGTGTGGGCGTAATTTAAATCTGCAAATAGCTGCCCCATAATTCTGCCCGCAAAGATTGTATACAGTATTTCAGGCATTTTGTCAATTAATCAAATTTGTCCATTTACGAGCTTTACCGAAACGAGGAGGACTTCTTCTTTCTGTTATTTACTAGCTTACGGCATTGACGAACCTCTTTCATCTCTCAAATTTCATTTCCCGGTGTGTCATATTATTATACAAACTTATAGCTCTGAGCTGAAAGTTCATTCAGGGGCCTGATGATGGGCCATGCTGCTTTACTGATAACATTTTTTGGGGGGGGGGGGGGGGGGGTATGGGGGGTTAGACTCGAAATGCTAATATCACTCCTCGTCGACGAGAATACCTGGTTTGTTGTACTTCGAGGCAGATAAAAAGCCTTCAAGGATCATTTTTCCATTTTAACAATAAGTGTTTATTCCCCGATGATATTTGTGCATCTGTAACTAATCCTGCCCAAACATTTACACTGTAATTGGAAAATCAAATGCTATCTGTAGTGTCAGCAAAGTCAATTTGAACTTTTCAGTTTGGCTTCTCATTCGTGACTGCCGCTGTTATTTCTCTGTGAGAGGCTAATCAGAAGCATCTTATTAATATGCATCAAAGAGCTGTGGCGTAATTTTTGTAATTAGGCGAGTGTTTATGCTTAGGGTTTTTTTCTTGTCTACGCTGCACAGTTCTATCTTGTGATATTCTCTCTCATTACACCGTACAAGTGCACACATGTAAATCTTGACTGCCACCTCAGGTTATAGCTGAAAAAGTTGAGCTGTGATAAGACAAGGAGACATTGTGATGGTTTGATAGGAAGGATGTTTTACTTTATCAAAGTTTTTATACCTGTATCAGTTTAACTTTACACCACACAAGGCACCAGTATGTAGGAGTTTTCACATGTGGCACCAAATATGTTTCGCGATTTGGTCACACTTCAACTAAGGTGTGCGTGAGAGTGTCAGATGACACTATTCTTCTCTGATTGCGGGGCACCAGCCAGGAATTTAATCATGACAGTACAGGCCAGAGACTAAGGAGAATAAGGAGTGTCTGTTAAAAGGGTACATTTATCCCTTTCCGATGAGGAGGTTGCAGTTCTTGCATTCCTGTGCTGTGATTGGCTGCTGGCATCAGAGGGGGCACACAAGTGTGGCCCACCCTTCTTTCCCCCGTAGAACTCATTTGCATGGAACTCATTTGCATAAAAGCAGGGGTTCTCAAACTTTTTAGGGCCAGGGGACCCTTAGAGGGGAGAACATTTTCCAAGGACCCACTCATAATTATAAGAGTGATTAATGGTTGCTGCAGTTTGTACTCTTTTAATCAAAAAGAATGTCTAATTAATTTAAATTATACAACATATACAGTTTTACAAAAGTTAAATATTTAGGGCCATTTGAAATCCGTTGCATTCTGTCATTTTTTCCCTCCCATTTTAATGGTTGAATTCAATTTTAATAATAAAGAAGCATGTCTAATCAATTAAATTCATAAAACTTTAACTACTTGGAAAGAAAAAAAAATGTTTGCAATAATAGGACCCTATGAAATTGGTTTTTGCAATTTAATTGTTTATGCTTTGATACAAATGTATTATCAAAAAAGTTGGTAATGAAATGAAGGCTAATCTTTTAAAAATGTAATCTTTTTTAAATGTAGAAATTAAAATGTAAAAAATATTTTTTTTTTTATGTGCTGCACAGCAGTTTACTGTTAAAATTAAAACCTGGAAGAAAAATTGTGTTTATTCCTTTAAAAATAAAGTTCTAATAATTGATTATATATATATATATATATATATGAGAAGTACATTCTACAGTACAATAGTAATATATTTATTTTATAATTTATTTTATAAGTTAAACCGAACTTTTATTTTGACGGGTTGTCGTGAAGATCTTTGATTGAGTTGACCTGTGTGTGCATCGTGCATGTGTAATATGACGACAGTTTTATCAATTTAAATGTTGAAATGCTGAAGTGACTCTCAGAGCAGGTCTGGAGATAAAGTCCATGGCTTCATGTTCTCATATATGTTCTCATTGTGAGACGGCAGACGAAGAAGAAAAAACACCACGAGCATCTCGTGCTTGTTTAACGTTAACTGTTATAGACGAAACGGTTCGCGTGCCGCGTTCATTCCTTCACACAGAGAGAGACGTGCTGAACATGCAGACTTCATATTTAAATAGCAGTCTTTTTGAGCTTTAATATTCACAGACGTAAGTTCACAGTCCTACTGTTGATGTATTCATCCAAAATTTGCCAAATTCTGCATTATATAGCCTAAATTAAATGTTTATGACTGGATTCCACGATTCCGACCGCCAGGGTCTGGTCAAGATAGGGTGACCAAATGCCCCGTCTTATTAGCTCAATCTGTTTTCAAAAATCTTCATTATATATTTAGCACCCAAACTGAAATAATACCTATATACTGAAAATGTATTACTAAACAATACTACTAAAATCTGAACTGAAATAACACTACTGTTCAAAGGTTTGGGGTCAGTAAGAATTATTTTAAGTAGCTAATTATGCTTTAAATTGGTCAAAAGTCAGAGTTAAACCATTTATAATTCAAATAAATGCTGTTCTTTTGACATTTCTATAAAAAAAATGTAATCACATTTCCACAAAAATGTTAAGCAGCACAAATGCTTTTAACATTGATAATATCATGTGACACTGAAGACTGGTAATAATGCTGAAAATTCAACTTTCAACAAAAAGATCAGATAGATCAATGTAAAATTATGTGATTCATATAATAAAGTTTTAAATCATTTCTGTTAATATATTCAGCTTCCCTGTTATCCACAGATGATGAGTTATAATTACATACATTCATTTTGTTTTCTTATATTCAACATATATAATACATGTTATCTCTCCACAGATTTTTTAACAATAGCTACAATACTGGGGACCGGGATCCTGGGTATGTAAAAGCTCAGTCTGCAATTCAAAACATAACAAATGGCATTATGCTGAAATCTCATTGAGTCATAGTTATTTTTTTATTATTTTTTTGCACAGCACATAAGACAGATGTTTACTGACATCTTCTGATCCACTGCAGTTCAAAAAAGAAAAGAAAAAGGGACTGCTGAAGATTTTATTTTCTTTAATTAACTATTGGAATGGAAAAGGAAGGAATAAAATCCATGCATGAGACCATTAGCAGGCAAAATGAAGTTAAACATAATTTCTCAATGGGTTTTCAGCAAGACTATATTCTGTTTCGTTAATGATATACCCAGGCTTTATGGTCTGAACAGTAGCAGATATATATATTTATAAGACACCGCAATTACATGGTGCATTGAATTTAACTGTTCTGTTTTCAGTGAGATTTAATAGTTGTTAAAAAATACATTTTTCTTTTCATTTCCTCCTATCTGAGTTAAATCATTTTAAAGTGTTCTTCTAGCCATAATAAAATTACCACTATCAAATAATTCAGTCTAGAGATAATATCTGATATGAGTGGCTGAATATGTTTGCTTTAATATAAGGCCTTGCAGATAAATTCAGAATACAGCAGATTCTGCCATGACAGACTATTCAGATAATGTGCTTTTTGCAGGACTGCCGGTAACGATTGCTCGGGCAGGTCTGGTGCCTTTCCTGATCTCCTTTCTTACAGGCTTTCTAGTGCAGGTAAGAAGGTTGTTCTTTTCCCCTTGTTGTATTTGTTTATTCTGACATTGTTTGGCAGTTTTGCATTCTTGGCTTAATTTCACACTGGTTTAACATTTCAAAAGAGACATGGTTTCATGTCTCAAAACAGCTCTGTTTCTTCTGGAAAATATTAGGTGGCTCCTTTTTCTATTCCTATTTTCATCTTCCTCTTTTATTGAACCATTTTCTGACATTTGATAGAGTTGATTTTGACTTCAAAGTATAGTTCTTAAGCAGATATTTCATTTTGATGATAACATGACATTGTGACTGACATTTGTCTTGTTTGACATTTAAGAGAGACTTATTGTAAAATATGTCTGAATTAAAACGCTTGCTGCTTTGAAAAACTTCCTTATGCTGCTGTCTTTGATTCTTTTCAAAATACAGTTTCTCTTTTAGAACTTTTGTGCTCTTTCAACTCAAATGGTTTGGTGGCAGGTTAATTGTAGAAACAAAATATGCATTGACTCCAAACCAATTCATTCTGACTCCAAACCAATGGCCAATGAACTCCACAGAATGTTCAGCAGATTTGGAATGACAACTATTCATAAAGACCTACACACATATACATTTAAATGAACCAGTCAGCCTTTAAGAGTACACTGGCATATATTAATGGATTCAAAACTAACCGACATTTTTCAAACTCATTTTTTTCCCCCAAATTTTCTCTCAAATTAGATAACATTGTGTCTGCAATGAGTGATTCACAATAAATGTTGATTTTTATTTCTCTTTTAGGCACTGCTTATATACCTGTTTGTAGATTTGCTGCAGCGATGCCGTTTAGCCCAACTTGATGCACTGAAGGTAAAAATGATACTCAGTCTTTATAAATGTACACTACCGTTCAAAGGTTTGAAAACGGTAAGATTTTATTTTTATTTTAAACAAATTCATATTTTTATTCAACAGGGATGCATTAAATTGATCAAATGTGACAGTAAAGATATTTATAATGTTTCTATTTCAAATAAATGCTGTTCTTTTGAACTTTCTATTTATCAAAGAATCCTGAAAAAATGTATCATGGTTTCCACAAAGATATCAATAATAATAAATAAATAAAAAAAATCAACATTGATAATAATCAGAAATGTTTCTTGAGCAGCAAATCAGCATATTAGAATGATTTCTGAAGGATCATGTGACACTGAAGACTGGAATAATGATGCTGAAAATTCAGCTTTGCCTTCACTGAAATAAATTAATTTAAAAAACATTTAACAGTGTTTTATAATATTAATGGTTTAGTTTTATTACTGATCAAATAAATGCAGCTTTGGTGAGCAAAAAAATTTTTTTTTTTTTTTTTTTTAACATTTAAATGGTAGTGTATGGATTAGTAGCTTTGTAAATACATGATAAATCTAATTGCAATCACAAATTAGGCAAATGCATAATGGCTAGGTTACTAATAGAATAATAATGTCAAATCAGTTGAATGTGTTGATGAAGATAATAAGGTACTCTGGTGATCTGTGCTAGACTGCAGAGACGGAGAGGATCTTAATGGAGGAAGTCGGTTCTGAAGAACCTCCGACACTTAATGCAGGAGAGGAAGAGGATGGGGAGGAAGTGGAAGAGGCAGGTATGTCAGATAAAAAGATACATTATAATAGTATAGATGTAGTTCAATGCACTGTTGATGCTATATAAATATTAAGAGTGGTGCTGTGGGTGAGCTGTGCACTGCTTTGCGACAAAGCCTCAAATTGAAATAATCATAATCCTATCAGCATGCACCCAATCTACTGAATCAAATGGATAAAAGGCCATGTGTTTTTCATGAAGCATAGCTTAGTGATGGCTGGGAATGAAGCATCCAACCCTAAGAAGGTTTTTATAATGACTGTTCCCTAAATTATTTATTTTTTAGGTAACACTTTATTTCGATTGTCCACTTTAGACATTGTACTAACTGCTGTATTTGTAACTTTACAACTACATCTCAAATACCCATCATTAGAGTATTAGTAGACTGTTTGCTACTTAATATCTGCTAACACTGTATTTTGATGGTCCTCCAACAGACATTTTACTGACTATAAGTAACTTTGCAACTAACCTAACATCTAACCCTAACGTAACAGTCTACTACAGTCCACTAATACTCTCATTAGAGTTAGTTGACATGTAGTTGCAAAGTTGAAGTAAACAAAATAAGAATGAATCGGTGACAAATTAAATGTTCAAAGTACAAGATGACCAATCATATATATATGTGTGTATATATATATATATATATATATATATATATATATATATATATATATATATATATATATATATATATATATATATATGGGTGGATGACATGACATGCAATTCTACCTTTCCATGATGTCTATACTAATACTATACTAATAAAAATGGGTATTTGTTAAAAATATATACCTTTATGTTGTTCCTCTGACAAGATATTATTACAGCATATCATAGCTGTAGTTGGTGTATAAAGACCTCTACTTCAAATTTTATGTGTGACCTTACTAATATGACAATATATCTCAGCAAAGTATAAATAATTTATAGATTTACAATTTAACCTAAGTAACAGAATTAGGCATTTTTAATGGACACAGAAAGTGTTGATGTCTGTGCATGAGTTCTGGCCAAATACTGGTGTGACACTGCAATCTATATTTTGAACTGGGAATAATTCGGACAAAAGTAAATAACATTTAAAACATTTTAAAACGATGTTAGTATGTTTGATGATTTTTATTCTTATTAATGTTAACTGAATTGAAGTAATTGAATGTTGAATGCAGTGTTGTTTTTGGCAGCCCTTTTAGTTTTAGTCTTAGTCTTTTGGATGAAAATGCTTTTTAGTTTTAGTCACATTTTAGTCACTTATAAACTTGATAGTTTTAGTCAAGTTTTAGTCGACGAAAACACAAAAAAGGTTTTAGTCAAGTTTTAGTCGATGAAAACGCAAAAAGGTTTTAGTCAAGTTTTAGTCGATGAAAATGCAAAAAGGTTTTAGTCAATTTTAGTAAAAAAAAAAAGAAAGTAGTCTTTAACAAATTAATTTAGGTTAAAAAGTATTGGAAATGGGCTTAGGTTTGACAGGTTGTAGCAAGTGTTGCAATTCATAAAACAACAGTTAACCTTAAAACCTTTGCATAATAAACTTTCTCAATGATGGAGATGCAGTGCTGCCAAGCTGTACTTCATTGTCGCATTGGGCAGAAACCTTTTATCCCCATATTTCAAGTTATATTTTTTCCATGAATTGACGCTCTTCTAAAATTTTAGCACATTGGCTATTTTCACCAGTAATCACAGTAGCCTAATAAAGGAATGGTTTACAGTTTAAACAGCAAAAAACTTTGAGCTACTACAATATTACACACAGATAAAGTGGTAACAGTGGAATCACTGTTTTACTCCAAAAAAGCCAGGAATAAAAACATTCTTACTTTGGCAATTGTGGCTTTATTATATAATTAGTTAAATAATAATTTATGTTATAATCTAAGTTATATAATGATTATATATTACTTAGTACCAATTAGCCTACTAAACTAATGCTCAGACACACTCGGTCTCTCTCGCGTACACTAAGCTCTCTCGCGCGCAGACACACTCGGTCTCTCTCACGCACTTTCGGTCTCTCTCGCGCAGTTCGTTTCGCTTTTGTCCAGTCCGGCGCCTCATAGCGAAGATGTGTGGCGAGTGACTAGCCGCAGGTGTGTTGTTGTTGTGTGGAATCTGGTGCGCGGCATGGCGGCAGCCGGGTGGTGGGCGTACCCAAAACAAGGAAAGGAAGCGGCAGCATTGCTGATACTTTTTTAGCTCAAAACAGACAGATTTCACGCAAAATAGGCAGAAATGACATGCATTGTGAACGTCAGACTTATAATCATTTTCGTTCCGTCTCGTCTCGTCAACGAAAACTCGAAAACGTCTCGTCATGTTTTAGTCACCTTAGAGCCATTTTTAGCTAGTCATCGTCGCGTTATCGTCATAAAAAAAAGGTGCGTCAACGAAATCATTTCGTTATCGTCATCGTTGACGAAAACAACATTGGTTGAATGCATATAAAATACACTTTTTTACATTGACAAATTGTGGTGGGTCATACAATTGTCATCATATAGGGCCCTATCTTGCACCCAGCGCAATTGACTTTGTACACCGACGCATGTATCATTCCTATTTTGCACCCGACGCACAGCGGACTTTTCCCTCCACAGATGCACATCGGTAAATTAGGGAATGAACTTATGCTCCCGGGGGCGGTTGAGCGAAAAGAGGAGGCGTGTTCCGGCGCAAACGTTCCCTGGTGCTATTTTGCAGTTCCAGAAAACAGTTCCGAACATAATTACAAGGAAAAATATTCCACATGAGGGAAATCATTGTGGTGTCCATGAAGATGTGAAAAAATAGGCATTAATCTAGCTTACACATTTACCAAAATTATTATACGCCTGTTTAACCGAAGCTAATTTGGGTGGGTTTCTCCCATCCCCATACAATGTCACTTCTCTGATCTGCCCACAAAGTTACTTGCATTTCACGTTTGATACTTGCGTTTCAGATCGTTAAAATAGGGCCCATAGTGTGACACTATATCATTTGTTGTGACATTCAGATTTGTGACAATAAAAATAATTTTTAGTTATAAATCATGGAAAAAGTCAATGCAACACAAGCATTTTGATAGATTTATAACGGGGTTTAACTTAATTAATCTAAAATATCTGGAAAGGTTGAGGAGAGATGCCTTACTTTGCATGATGATTAGAAAAATAATACAAAATCTAACGAATCTGCACAATTATTATAATTTGTTTTAAAATCTTAAGATAGTAAAGATTTATGGTGAAGTTAGTTAGGGAGAGTATATCCCATTTTCATTTTATATAGAATAACTTTTATGTCACACCATATGACAATTTTAGGCACGAATGCAACAAATTGGTGAATAAATCCAATGTCCAATCCAAAATCTAAAAGACCGCATATATTTTTGGAAATTCATGAGTCAGTACAACACAACTCAATATTTTCTAAGCCTAATATTTGAATTGAAAAAAAAAACCAAAAAAACTTTTTTCAGGCTTATTTGTCAACCACCGAATTGATTTGTTCACCTGTGCATTTATAGCCTTGTTTTTGCTTCAGTCTCAGTCCATTCTTATCATTATTATGTTGTTTTTTCTGTTCCGGTGGATTCTGAGATTTACTGAGAGTTTTGCTTCCTTTTTTAGTTTTGATAATAAACGTACTGCTGCATCTAAATCTTGCTCTTTATTTCACATTGCTTCAACCTCACTGGCTATGTTTACATGCACACCTTTTGTTTCAATTGGAATGAATTCATTTATGGATCTGACCGTAGTGTTTACAACGCTAAAAAAGTGATAATGTGTGCATTTATATGTAACAAGCTTCTAATCAGAACTGATTTTTTTAAACAGTCATTTATGACATTATTTAACTGCAGCTGGTTCCTTGCATCATATGTCATACACCATTTCTATTTCATTGCATATGCGCAGTCCTTTCCAGTTTCAGTTTTCAATTCGATCAAGTGTTTAGTCCTTTCGATCAGATTAGAAAAGGAATAAACCTCTCCTTCCAATCCGATTGAAATTTCATTCAGATCGAGCTAAGGGGTTCACATGAAGGCTTTTCAGTCCGATTGAGCCATCAAACCGATTACTAACGGATTATTTGGTTGCATGTAAACATAGCCACTGTGACAGAAGAACGAACTGATAACACATATTTAGCGTTTGCTTGGGCCGTGAGCGACTGAATTGAGCATATACAAATAGAGCGGAATATTGAGCCATGTCACCGCTCTGCTACGCTCACATGCTCTGATCCTCATGCTCTCCATCACTGATCATCAAAGGGGGTTGACTGCCCAACCTCTTCTGAGGTCAAAAAACTTTGCTGCCGAACATCTAGCATTCTACCTGATAACATTTCTGCTAGCGAACAAGTCAACATATGACCATCCAACTGTTGCCTCCAGTATTAACTGGAGGGGTTACTGAGAGATTACTGAGGGGTTACTCCCTACACAGTAGCCCTTATCGGCTGATGGTTGCCCATTCCTACAGTTCTGGCAAACAACAGAGAGTGGGTCACTAACTGCGACTAAGTCCACCACTATGCTCTGTCCCGATTCACATAGAGTTTTAACTTAGCCCCCACTATGTTCACACTATCTCTTCCAGGTATAGACCGAAGGTGCGATAAAATTTCCATATAAGGAAACAGATTGATGCAGCCTCCAGTTAGGAGCGGGCTTCAAATAACTGCTCCTTCCCTTTACATTTAATAATTACATTTAAGCAATAGTAGCAATTAAACTGACAATAGGACAACAATATGCAAGTGCTGCGACCCTTCCCGGTTTAGTCTAATGCAGTACACGTGAATTATTATATATATTTTTTTTATAGAAATGGAATAGAGTAGAAAAGAAAGTGTTAGTATTAATAGTATGATCCATATCAAGTGTTGCTGAAAAATATATGTCTTCAGCAGTTTCTTGAAAAGGGCTACGGACTCAGCAGCTCGGGTTGAGTTAGGCAGATCATTCCACAAGCTGGGAATAGTCCAGGTGAATGTCCGTGAAAGTGATTTTGTGCCTCTTTGAGATGGCACCACGAGGCGCCATTCACTTGCAGAATGCAAGCTTCTGGATGGCACGTAAGTCTGGAGAAATGAGTTTAGGTAAAAGGGAGCAGAGCCAGTGGTTGTTCTGTTGGCAAGCATCATTGCCTTGAATTTGATGCGAGCAGCAATTGGCAGCCAGTGCATTTTGTGAGGAGAGGTGTGACGTGTGCTCTCTTCGGCTTGTTAAAGACCACTCTAGTTGCAGCATTCTGGATCATTTGCAGAGGTTTGCTGGTTTGCCCAGCCAAGAGAGCATTACAATAGTCCAGTCTGGATAGAACAAGAGCTTGGACAAGGAGTTGTGTAGCATGTTCCGATAGGAAGGGCCTTATCCTCCTAATGTTGTATAAGGCAAATCTGCAGGACCTGGCAGTTCTAGCAATGTGGTCTGTGAAGTTTAATTCATCATCAATCTCAACTCCAAAGTTCCTGGCTGTCCCTTATGGAGTTATGGATGACGAACCCAGCTGAATGGAGAAGTTGTGGTGTAGTGTTGGGTTGGCCAGGACTACAAGCAGCTCTGTCTTCTCAAGGTTTAGTTGAAGGTGGTGGCCCTTCATCCAGCAAGAAATGTCTGTCAGGCAGGCAGTCAGGGATGTGAGCAGCTACTGTCAGATCCTCTGGTTGGAATGAGAGGTAGAGTTGTGTGTCGTCAGCATAACAGTGATAGGAAAAAAAAAATGTTTTTGAATGACAGATTCCAGTGATGACATGTAGATGGAGAAGAGAAGTGGTCCAAGCACTGAGCCCTGAGGCACCCCCATAGGTAGATGTTGCGACTTAGACACCTCACCCCTTCACGACACCCTAAAGGACCTACCTGAGAGATAAAACTTGAACCATTGGAGTGCGGTTCCTGAGATGCCCTTCGTCTTTAGAATTGACAGGAGTTTCTTGTGGTTAAACGCAGCAGACAGATCCAGCAGGATGAGAACTGAGGATTTGGAAGCTGCTCTTGCCAGCCTCAAAGCTTCAATAACCGAGAGTAGGGCATTCTCAGTTGAGTGGCCGCTTTTGAAACCATGCTGGTTGTTGTCCAGGAGGTTGTTCTGTGAAAGAAAGGCAGAGATTTGGTTGAAAGCAACTCGTTCAAGTGTTTTTGCAATGAATGGAAGGAGAGATACCGGTCTGTAATTTTCCAGATGTGCTGGATTTAGAGTTGGGTTCTTAAGCAGTGGGGTTACCCGAGCCTGCTTAATTGCTGTGGAAAAGGTACCAGTGTGAAGAGAGGTGTTGATGATGTGAGTAAATGTGGCTACAACTGAGGAAGAAATGGTTATTTTCTGGCTATTGACTGCCAAAATGGAATTTCCCATATGAATGTGATTCAATGAGAAGCATATTGATACTTCTTCAAGCCCCATCCCACAGAAGGCGACAGAAGAGGAAGCAGATATTGCCCATATTTCATTTTTATGTCCATATGAAATATAAAGAATACTGAAACTGCCTAGATCAGGCCAATAACGTTCTCTGCCAGATCGGAAGAAGCCACAGAGTGGGCTTCTGGGTCTGGCCTGAGAGTTGGAGTGTGCTCCGCTCCTAAACAAATAACTCATGAGTCATCAGGCATTATAAATCTCTGGCATGGTGTGATACACTTTCTAAATGGCCTAGACATGCTTTCTTTCTCATTACCACACACAAACCAAAAAGCACATGCACAGACAGCAAAATGGTTTCCTGAAAAAAAAAAAAGAAGCTGATGACATCTTCATTAGGCACCCTTTTATACCCTGCCGGTGTGCCCATGACATCACCTGACTGCGGTAGCCAATCAAGATTGGCGTGTAACACACCGGCTCACACGGAGTGTTCTCATATAGTGTCAACTCCATGACGCAGTGTTGGGTTCCACTTTGAAAGGGAACTCTTTTTGTTTCATTGTGTTTTTTTAAGTAAATGGGCCCAATCATGCACGCAGTGCAATGCGGCGCCAGGCGCAACGCAGTTATCATTCTCAATTCCTGCGCCACGTTGTTTAAATAGCAAATGCATTTGCGCCCTGAAAACGAGGTGTGTTCAGGCACATTGTTGGCGCGTAGCTATTTTGAGGCAACTGAAAAAGACTATGCCATTTACCAACTGAAGCCTGGTATAAAGTCAATGGCGCAGTATTTATTTTGTTAATTAAAGGAGAACTTGGTAACTTTTTTAACTTAATAAAACAGTCTAGAAATCATTTGGATGGTTAAACAACCTGTTCTGGTGATATTGGTGACTTTCCCCGCTCCCCCCAGCGTTCCCAGGCGGAAAACCAACCTTGCAACTTGGGGACTACCGTCCCGGAAAGATAGAAATTGGAAGTCTCGTGAGAAGCGAGAACGAGAACGAGCGCGAAACACGAATTGCTTTACGGCAATTCGACATAAACACACACGCATGTATGATGTATTACCAGATTACCCACCTCGGTAGACATAGCTCCACACGATACAGTTGGCTTGCTCCGATCAAAACAAACGCACATGAGCAGCGGTAGAGAGGGGGAGGAGGCCGCCGCAAGTGAGTTTTTTACGACCGTGTTGTGAAATATACGCCCCCCCACAGCTGTAGGGGGAGCTCGTGGGGAAAACATGCGACAACAAAAGGGAAAATCAGCGAAGAAGTGACTAGAGTTTGCTAGAGTTGCCGAGTTCTCCTTTAAAGAGCGCGTTAGTAATGTGCGCCTATAGGCGGGTCCACAACGCATATACACTTTGTCCCGTAGATGGTTTGCTCACACTCTTTAACCTCACACACGAGCAGATCCATTTCCTCGCTAGAGAAGCGTTCAGTTTTTCCACTTGCAGATTCCGCCATATAAATAGCGAATCCACCATGGTGCAAGCGCAACTGGCTTTTAAAGGGAATGGGAGATGACTCTGATTGGTTTATTGCACGTTACGCCCAAAGCAAACCCATTACTCATTAAGATAATAGGGACAACCCTTTTAGACCATGCGCCGGGTGCGCAGACAATTTTTCCCATCGTTAAACTAGCAAAACTGGATTAAGACACCCTAAGTGCACTTGCGCTTAGATCGTTAAAATAGGGCCCGATGTCTTGACTGAATCAGTAACAATCAGCTAACTAATCGTTTTGAGTAGAGTACTAAACCTTTCTTGACATCAGAAGTAAATGTGACAAAAATTAGCAACAGTGTAAATTAAACTTGTGAGCAGTCAAACAAGGCAACTATAATTGACAGAATCCTAAATTAGACAGAATCACAGAACCATGGTTGCTCAAAATTAAGTAAATCTAATATTGTTTTATTGGCTGCATGATTCGATTTTTACAACTGTTTACTTGGTCTAATAATATTTTGATAGCCTTAAAGTATTTAATAAAAACTTTATTCGATCTCCACTTACTTTGCCATTGTTTTTTTAGAGACCAAGGCTTAGTGGAAAATGTGGCGCTGGCACTAATTTAAAGTAAACATATTTGTATTTGTGTTGTATTTGCCTTCACTCTTGCTGTTTTCCCCGCTGTTTAACTGGTTAGGCAGGAGGTGGTGGGCCACGTAAAACAGTAGGAAGTATAGCAGGAAACAGATGGCAGCTGTATTGTTTCTTTGCTAAAAGGACTACAGGGACTGTTAATGGAGCCAGATCGAAGAGAAACACTGAAATACATCGGTATTAGCGCTAACTAATCAGGGCTCATCTTGGCCCACGCAACAGAGACATTAAGTATTTTTGACATGAGATGGAGGAAATAGACAGCTAATGAAGATGAATGAGGCAAAGAGTGGGGAACGTCCTGTCAGAAGGGATGATGGGCGAGAAAAGAGGCCTTCCTGTGAACGTCAGTGGGAATCACAGCCATCTGACACAGACACACTAATTGAAGGCTCATCTCCAAGTGTCTGTCCCACATGTTACTGATGTAAAAAGCTGACAAACGTATTGTAAATATCTAACCATAACTTGGTTAAAAAAATAATTGTAATGTAAGACATCAGAAAGAGGAAACAAGATACCTTCAGATCAACTTTAAATGGGTAGCTGATTGATATGAACGTATAAAGGATGTATGTATTTTAGGTTCTGTTTCACCTTTTTAAACCACCTTTTTTGCATTCACTACTTCATTTTAAATATAGTTCTGCAGTGACAGGTCAATTTCTTAAAATACAAATATTCCATGTGTGTAATTAATATGAAGTCATAAACACTGCATTCATAATAAATAGGGTGACCCTGATTAGCCCTCATACTATATGGTTTTATTTTTAAATAAAATTAAAATATACAAAGCATGACCATTCTTGTCTCACAAATATTGAAATGATTTAAAATTATTATTTTTATTTAGCTTTTTATTTGGAGTCAATTGAGTGTTTATTTTTTTAGTTATTTTGGAATTATGCCGTGTCATTTGGTGCTATTGTTTGGATATCACTGTAGAAGTTGCATCAAAACTTTATAAGCCATTTTTTTCAGTTTGCTGGTAAAATTAGCAGTGGTATTGATCATAATTTTAAAATTAAGAAATTATTAAATCAAATGCAACCTGTTATGATTTATTTTCTTTGCATTTTAGAGCAGTAATTTGTATTTGAAAATATAAATGCTCATAAAGATAAATGCAGTAGAACAATCAATAATTTATAAAAACTTTTGAAAATCATATCACATGAAAACATTTTAGAAGCTTCTTGAGACAAAAACACATTTAATGCTCTGTTTATAATTGTAATGCATAAATAAAACTTTTTCTCAAGTGGACTTATAAGGGCTATTGACCCCTATTGTTACTAATAAGCGTGCTAAGATAAGAACCCATTCAATCTCATATATAAAGCATTAGCTGAAATGATTGTACTCAACACATCCTTTTAATTGATGAACTTCACCCCTTCAGCTTGCTTGGCATGCTGAGGAAAAAATAAGGACTCTACAGACTTCTACGAAATCTTAAATATAAGTGTATATTGCAGTTTTGTAAACCTTACCAATTGTCCCTATTTTACCTCTTAACCACCCATAATGTAATTTTTCATTAATTTTGTTTTCTGTGATACCACACACCTCATGTCAGCTATTAGCTTTCACATTCAGTCTTTAAATCATGCAGGAAAACACAGCATCAACATGCTTATATATCAATATGAAGTATTTATGTCCACCTCAATGAATTGCTCTGACAGTTTGATAGTCTATGGGCTCATTCTCTGAATGGCAGTTCATATTTAAAGGTGCATTGTGTAATATTTAGGAGGATCTGTTGACAGAAATGCAATATCATATACATAACCATGTTTTCAGTGGTGTATAAAGACCTTACATAATGAACTGTTATGTTTTTATTGCCTTAGAATAAGCCATTTTTATCTACATACACCACGGGTCCCCTTACATTGAAATAGCCATTTTGCGCCGACATGTTTCTACAGTAGCCCTGAACGGACAAACGCGTTTCGTCACTATATTGTTCTTCATGCAAAGAAGCTAGCTAAAGTCAGCGAATAAAACACTGACACAATGATGAACAAGTAACAATAATATTCACAAAAACATATCGTTTTACTGAAAAATTAAGTAAACATAATTTCTTAATTTATCTTTGTAAAGAAACCTCATTGTAACTGGCTACTCTATGCTGTCTCAGACGACGACATCTTTTTCTGTCGGCCACCGTAACTTCTGTTGGTTGTGATTCGCAACCTCACCACTAGATGCTGCTAAAAATTACACACTGCACCTTTAAGTATAACTATATGTGGACAAGCACAGAATAAATTAAGCCATTCTTACATAAATTGTTGCATTACAGAGAAATATGTTTACTTGTGTTTTTATAAATGTGGCCCATGGTCTGTAAAGTTGAAACACACAAGCATTGGAATTGCTTAAAACTGGAGTATGTTTTTTTTTTTTTTTTTCAGTGTTGTATAGAGATAATGGCTTTACTGTACACCCCTAGTTCATTTGCACACCTACCCAAGACATCACTGTATTCTCTGTGGGAAAAGTTTCACTTTTCCTATTGTACTGGTTCCTTTCCATATTTTTGCACTCTGTTAACTCATAATTAATTGCTTTGTCTGTGATATCCCCCAAACATCCGCTTGCTTAGAGGTGATGAAAGTTCCCATTAGACTTGTTGTGGTTTTCTTTGAAGAGAAGCAGACCTCGATTATAGTGTTTCATTTGTTTGTGCTGAACTGCCTTCAAATCAGCAGTTAAGTTTGAAACAGTGTATCAAATTACAGTAGCTGGAGGAATATCATTCAAAATGGATTGGTTGCTCTGAATATTTTTTTCCCCACTATGCTTAAGGAATGACTTCAAATGTAAGGCAGTCAGCATTCCATCAAGAAAATATTTTGGGAAAACAAAGCATTTTATGATTTTACACAAGACTACGTGACACTTAGAACACACAGACAACCATTTTGTTGTGCACTTTATTCAAAATGCACACAGCTAAATCAACAGAAATGCTGTTTGCTTCTTGATTATACACTATACACCTGAACCTAGCAGTTGAGGACTGGTGGGTCACAGGTCTGTTTATTAGGGGAAAAAATACGCTAAATGCAAATAATAAAACACAACTGACCATGTACAGTAACTGTGCATACAGTAGTTATTGTAACAGAATGTTGCTGCAAAGGAGAGTAGTGAGACGGAATCTGATCGCAGCAGTTACTTTTATTTACACTTTAACCAAAATAACTAACAGGAGAACACAGAATAGGAATCCAACATAAGACTGATGAGAACAGACAAAAACCAACTGAAAATGATGTTGGAAAATGTGTTGGAAACTTTTCCTTCGTCAAAGCAGAGACCAGGAGACGTTGGGATATCTTTCAAGCAGAAGTTACTCTTTATTGAGAACTTGCTGTGCGTTGCTGTAGTCATCAAGTCTAACTAGGGCAGTAGACATTGTAGTTTATATACATTTCAAGGGGGAGGGATTTACACTGAGGTGTAGACACTCTGAACAAAGCATGTAAATTAAGTACATGAGTCAGCTCGTTTCCTGATCTCATCAGCATAACAGTGTCATTCAAATGCATAGATGATAATCCAATCAGCCTGACAGTATCACCCATACCTTCATATTATCATAGCTTAACTTGGGACAGTGACACTGTTCAGGAGGTGCAGACAAAAGGTTAATGTCAGACACCTGGGTTTCTTGACTTAATCTTCTTTGAATCTAATCATCTATGCCTAATCATCTATGGTACAGAGCTTTCTCAGTTTATATACTATTGTATTGGAACCTAATTTAAACATTTAATAAATTTGTAATACAACAAGGGCTATTTATACAAAGGTTAAGGGAAGGGAGAAAACAAGGAGCAGGTGGAATTAATAAATTAAGCAATGTGTAGCCATAACAACAAATGAGAACATTGTAGAAACCATGGCAACTAATGAACAGGAACAAAGGATACAAGAACTAACGGGTAAAACAGAAACCTCATGTAACAGATGTCAAAATTCAGCCATCCAATTAGTGTTGATTTCGTTAACGAAGTTCATGATGAAAAATGTTCGCCAACAAGCTTTTTTTTTTAAGACGAGCTGATGATGAGATGACAATAAGGTCATAAAACAATAACTGTGACCAGTGCTCAAAGTGGGCCGGTACGGCCCGGAACGCAGTACCGGCACTTCTTGCCGCTACCTGGTTACCTAATCCTAACCCCACCCCAAAAGTGTGATAATATTTGCTTGAGCTGTTCCTATCAAGCTGCTGGTGATAAAATGTGCAACCCATTAGAACTATATTGAGAATTTACTATACAACGCTATAGAGAAAGTCAAACATGATCTAAAACAGCCACATAAACTAAAAATACTGTTGAAAAGATGGGAAAACATCATCCTGCACCAACATAAATTAGAATGCTTTTTTTTTTAAATACATGACAATTGACAACCTTTTACTATCTTATCTCATTCTATTGTATTTATTGTGGTAAATTTGGACTAATTTGTTGTAGAATTTGTAATAGATTTTGCAGAATTTAGAATTTTTTTGTAGAATTTAGAAAGTTTTTCTATAACAAATTATATACCGTAAAACTTCAAATAATAGCCCGGGCTTTTATTTTCCCAAATCGCCGAACTGCTCCGGCTTGTATTTGAGACAGGCGTCTATATGAGACAGGCCTTTAATTTAGTGTTGAGATGAGCATGACAGTAGGAGGTTACCAAATCTGTGTTTGTGTTTAACAGATCAGTTAACCCTCTGGGGTCTGAGCTGTTTTCTGGGCCCTGGAGGTGTTCTGACATGCTCTGACATTTGTGGTTATTTCTGTTACTTGTGACATTTTCATGGCTAAAGTCTAATTACACTGTATTCAGCACAAACTCTGCTACAATAATATATCAGCAGCATGTATGTAAAAGTTTGTAGTTTTGAGATAATGACATTTATGCGTGGTTTGTGAAAATACAAAAATAAATTCTCACTGAAATAAGGTCATGAAACCCATACTGATTATTTCTTCACAAGACTTTTGAAAATTGTATCACGTAGCCTAGAATATTTGCTCTAAAACTATGTGAGAATCACCCTGACTGCTCATTCAGAGAAGACAATATATTGATTTAAAAATTTTACGACGTGTTTTGTGTTAGAAAGCAATATGCGAAGGGGCGGATCACCTCATTAATATGAAAGCTTTCCACACCTGAGAAAGACAAAGAACCTCCCTAATGGCCCTATTAGGAGCTTATCAGGGCCCATCATTCTGACCAACCTTGCACAAAGAATGAGGAGATTTAAAAAAGAATGGCTTTTAAAATTGTTTGGATTTATTTACAACACAACATAATCCAAAGATGCACAACAAAAAAGCACTTATTGAAGAAAGAGACCTTTGTGCCATTCCTAAAAACATTGTACATACCTTTCATTTTCTAAGGTGTTTGATTTTCACTTTACCATGTTCATGTACGGAGACATGTACTGTGAATGTTGAAGTCAGCAGGACTCAGTGGCATCTGGGCCCTGAAAAAAAAAAAAAAAAAGTGCACATACTGATATCAAGAGAAAGGCCTGCACGATTTTGGGAATACATTTTAGATTTTTCTTGTTAAAATTGCTTTTTAAAATTCACAGAATACACACACACACTCACACAAATGTTTCCAACAATATATAATGAACACCAGGTTTGTTGTGCCTTGTAGGTATAGGCTATGCGCAGTGCTGCATAAAATAATAACAATATAGCAGCCTATATATATTTTCAAAAAGATTTCAGTAACAACTAAGCTAGAGAAAAATATATTGATTATCATGTTACTTCTAATGTTTCCATTCGTTATGATGATATGAAATGAGATAATAGTAAAAACATGAAGCCGTTTGGAGCGTTTTGCTTTTCCAAAATATGATACATTCAAACGCGATCGCGATCAAAAATATGATACATTAAAACGCGATCGCGATCAAGAATATGATACATTAAAACGCGATCGCGATCAAATATAAAACATTATGGTTAGGCCTACCATATACATATCTACGTTTGAGCAGATATCCACAAACACAGTAACAGTAAACACGGGTCTAAATATTATAATATTCACCATCTAGCAACAGTTCAACTGCAATGTGAAATTTATGCAACAATAGCAAACTAATATGTAAGAATTTCTTACCTTATCTTTCTTGTCTTCAAATATCGTTCTTCTTCTTCTGATGTAAATCCAATCTACGCTCAGGCACGTCTTTCAAACTCGACGAAAAGTGAAGTGAAGTGTTTTGTTGTTGAGGTAATGAGGGCGATCGCGTTCCATGTGGAGATTTGCATGTGAATATCTTTTGCGCGAGTGGGCGTGGCCGAATTAAAAATAATTAGGAAGCGTTTGAGAAGCTGGACATCTTGTTGGTTTTATACAAATTACTTAAACAGAGAATATTTGTTTTCGTTTTGAATCCGATCATTTAAAAGTACACACTTAAATGTTTATAAAGGTGTATGGCTCATAAATGTGTGACAAGTATTCGCTGAGTTTTGTTTCAGTTTATAGACGTGCTCAAGAAAAAAAAGTTCACCGCGACGGAGAGGCAGAACGCACACACTGTTTATTTTCTTTATTTTACAAAAGCACAATGTTTTGATTTGATTGGAAGTGGACTCATACAAAAGTAGAAATATCACAGATTCTTTTTTTATATTTCTTTTTTCTGTATGACCATAAATGACGGAGAAATTTAAGTTTATAGTGCTACAATGTGGAGAAAATCCAGCAAAACGCGCCGGCGCGTTTGTCGACCTCAGAGGGTTAATGTAAGAATTAGCCTACTATATTTCCGTATGTCTAAAGGGGGTCGCACACCAGACGAGAAGCGCAGCGCCACGTCTTTAAAATTCGAACACATTCTCTATGAGTGTACATTGTCTCAAATCGTCGTTAATGTATATACTGACTTCACCCTGTGGTGCAATATACATTGAGTTTTACATTCATTAACAGAAATCAGCTGCTTGAATGAAAATTCAGTACATTCTGGGCATTCTGAGGTAAAGTGAATTCAGACTGCAGATTAAGCAACGATTGTATTTAATTGTACAGTACAATCATAACATAGTACAGACATGATCTTAATGCCATAATATCCTTAAACATAACTATATTGCTGGCCATAAACTGACAAAGTGCACGTCCCGTGTGCGATACCTCGAGTTGTCATAGACGCGACGCGGCGCTGCGCTTCTCGTACGGTGTGCGACCCCCTTTAGATTATTGGCAGCATAAAAAAACGAAACGATGTGACAGCCATGGGCTGAACAATACAAGTTACCGGTAATATCCATCGAGCCTATGAACTAGTTGCCAGAAAAACATCAACAAGAAAGAATGATGGCTACCCTGTAAAACAACTGCAATCATGTGATACAAAAGGACCCTATTAATCACTATCATCAACACCGCGATCCTCAACTACAAGTTCATTGGCGAATTCCTCCTCCTCGTCGCTCTCCTCCACTTCTCCCTCTCCGGCCTCCGCTAATTCTGCTTGCCTTGCTTGCGCTAACAGCTCCCGCCCAGATGCGCAGGGCTCTCTTGCGTGCGCAATCTGCTCCATAGAACTGGCTTAAACAGACGATCTGATGGGTTTAGAAGATTAAATACAACCTGAAACTAAAAAACAGACCGGGCCTCTATTTGACCTTTATTTATCCAAACCTGTAGACACACCAGGCGTGTAAAAGAGACTATTTGGGACTCGGCTATTATTTGAAGTTTTACGGTAGATGAAAAAGAAAGAAAAAGTTGACATTGGCCTAAGCATGGTGGAGCTACCAATGGCCTTACCTGTAATTATATTGTAACAAATGCTATAGTTAAACAATTATAAGAACTATGTTACTTTTTCGTAAGGCCAAGTACAAGTTAGAATCAAGAGCTTTAAAGTATGGACCTTCTTGAATTGCGTTCTGCTAATAATGACAGATATTAGGAAAAACCTGGCTTTCAGATATTCCAAGAGATGACAGGAAATAAACATTTTCAGTATTTTAAGTGAAGAAAGTTTGAATTCCCATGGCACTTTGTAAGCAAGTAATTATTAGGCTATTATTACTTTATAACAGTTGTGTTATCAACCAATTTTGCATGTGTATATGATACCACAAAATACTATTTTGTACAAATAAATAAGCAAACAAACAAATAAATAAACCTCACAAAGGAGCATGCCCTGGTACCCTAGTAAACTTCAAACTCCCCAGTGGTTTCCAGATGTCAAGAGTTTAAATCCCCCAATCAGAGCTTTTCCGTTTAAAATAAGGATACATTTTCTTCCCGGTGTTCTTAACATCTTTATAATCTAGCAACCATGCACACATGCTGACTCTACACTGCTATGATCTGAAAACAGCAAACACACTGACAAACAAGTAAGCTGGATATTCTGCTTCAATGAAAGTCTAATTTAGCTGGTCTGTGTGTCTTCACAAGCTGTTTGCTGCGACTAAATCTGCGATCAAACCTTCTCAGTGATGAACTGTAATAAATCCAAACATTAATCTCGACTATAGTGGTTGCGGAATAAATGCACTTACGCAACCTCTGTGTAACGCGCATGTTCTGTTTAGTTAGTTCCTGTTGTGTATATATGATTTCTCGTTAGTTTCTATGCAGGGGTGGATCTACCAGGCCAACTGCCACCCTAAGCAAAAGCCCATCTGCCACATCTGCTATTAAAAAATAGCTGACAAAATTAGCACTACATCCAATCAAACAGTGCAGTACTGTGACAGAAATATTGGATTTATTTTTTATTTTTTTTGCTAACACTTTTTGATGGTCCCTCAACAGACATTCTGCTAACTGTAAGTAACTTTGCAACTTCATGTCAACAATCAGTCAGAGTATTAGTAGACTGTCTGCTTAATATCTGCTAACACTTTATTTTGATGGTCCCCCAACAGACATTCTACTGACTATAAGTAACTTTGCAAAATGTCAACTTATTCTACTAACCCTAACATCTAACCCTAACCTTACAGTCTACTAAAACTCTAGTAGTTGAGATGCAGTTGCAAAGTTATGAATAAGTTAGTAGAATGTCTGAAGTGGGTCATCGAAATAGTCACCTTTTTTGTTAGTTTTCTAATAAGGCATACACTTCAACAAATGTGAATTCCAAAAAGAGAAACAAAAGTACAGCACATTTGGTGTTGCATTGTCAGATTCTGAGGTCTGGTAAAGGTTTTTAGAGAGAGAGTCGCTCATATCCTTGCAAATCTGCCTTAGGCCCATACTGAGGCCAGCGGAATATTCTTTTACCACACGATCAAGGTGCCTTTCATGGCCATCTATGCTATTATACTCATAAAATGCTTGAAATTAATAACCTATCTGTGTTAATGCACTTTTAAATAAAGCATTAATGCTAAAGATTTGCTTTATTACTGCAGGCTGGGTGTGTAGAGCACTATTTTCTCTTAGAGCCCTGCTTAATTTATATGCCAGGTTGACAGTGTCATCAGATAGGTTTTGCAATGCCCTAGCATTCTATGATTCAATTAGGCTTTGATGCCTGGGCTGCACGGTTGGCTCGCTGGCGTTTGATAAGAAGCCCATTAAAAAGATAGATGTCTCTGAGCATAGAAATGCACTGTAAATGATTCCACACCGCTATCTGCTTAGTGCTGAATATGAGACTGTGTTCCAGAAAACATGATAGAGAGCCGATATGCATTCATCATGGAGGAAATTTAACAGTAAAGCTCCGTTCACACCGCCAAAGACTTCGTCGCTGTATGTCGCTAGTATCTGTACTGTGAAGTCGCTTGTGGGCTTTCGTAGTGCTGTCGCTCTAATGTTATTGGTAGACTGCACGTCTAGCCATATCTATAAAAAATACCATCACAAGTGATATATACAACTATATCATTTTAATTTGACTAGGAATTAGGCTTAAAAGAAGCAGTATGCTGTTGGGAGTGTTTTTATATTACCACAGCAGTGTTTAGTGGATTAAATCATTTACTAGATTAATGATCGCTAAATCAACAAATTAAACTCACTCATACTGTCATAAATTACTAAAATGTCATTCGAATTTGGCAAATAATACATTTTCTTGCCCCTAATAGTCAACACAATGCAGGGGAAACTGTAAAATGAACTGCAGCAGTGCTAAACTTGCATCATAAAATTACAACACTTGAACTATAAATGTATGAATTAAACTCACTGAGACTTTCGACAGTTCCTTTTCCATGTATCATTGTATCCATGTATGTGGTTACAGTCAAATCATATAAAACAGTTGAATCGCCCTCAAACTCTTCTGTCTTGCCTGCATTCGAGACGGTGACGTGAGCTCCACTGAAAGCCTTCTTTCCTATTTGTTGTCGCTCGCGAAAATCGCTACTCATTTGCATAAAGTTGAAATTTCTGAACTTTTGTCGCGTCTCGCGTCGCTTGACACTCCCACATTCTGTCACCCAACGGTCACTGTCGCTCGTGTCGACGGAAGTCACCAGCGCTCCATTGAAATGAATGAGATTGTGCCGCTTTGCCGCTGTGTCGCTGGCGGTGTGAATGGGGCTTAACATTTCAGACAATTTTCTGCATTCCCTGCCAGACATGCAGGGTTAGTTTAGTGTGATCAGCTGTGCGACTGACTTTCATTTTTGCCAATTTGATTGATCTTTCAGTAGCTTAAATGAGTTCAGATTTACAAGGAAAAAGAGAATGAAGAATAGCTGCTAGTCTGTATTTAGTGTCCATATGCTGTACATGTAATTACAGATCTTAAAATCATAATTTAAACATTTGCATTGAGCAAATTAAAAATAGATATTTGTATTAATTGTGTAGCATGAAATCACTGTGACTTTAATACTAACTTTATTAACCTTTTAGAGCAAATATTGTGCAATTTTTAAAAGCGCTGCGGAGATTCAGGCCCCATGGTGGAAACGCAGCGTGGTTTTGGGCTCGGTGCTACAGGTCCGACGCTATTCGTCCAGCCTGGCCCGTTGAAAGCCCTGGCTCGCACTGGCCCGACAGTGAAAAAGCGGCTAATGTGTACAAGTGCTTGTTTCTTTATCACAGTGTTGCTTGGTTACCTTTGATGAAACTTTGGCTATCATTTTTGTCATAAATTGGTTTTATGATTGCATTGACCTTGCCATATATCACTAAATGGCTCAACAACTGTGATAGATTCTAAGCAATAGTAAACTATTGCTGGTTTAAAAGAGACAGTTGTGCTCAGCAAAAACTCTGAAAGCAGACTGTGTCCAAAAGTAAATGCGGTGGCAAAGTGCCATTTGCTTGATCACTCCCACTGGACTCTTTATTGGACTCGCCACTCATTTTCATCTATATATCAGCTAGTACGCTTGGTAGAGCTTGATGAGACAGTTAATATTCACAGCATATTTACAGCGATTTTGCTGATGAAATAAAATATCACACTATTTTCAAAGTTCTATTAATTTTTTTGCAATCCCTCATTGTCTTGTGACTTGCAAGCATTACAAGCATCATGGCAAATCCCCCCCTAATATTTTAAGATGGCATAGTTACACGTTACTACATGTACTATAGTAATAACAGTAAATTATGCATAATTACAAGTAACTAACCCTGAACCAATTTTGCTTTAAATGCATCTTATAGGAAGTTTATTCCACAGGAAGTTTAGTTTATTACACAATACTATTTATTAGGGGTGCACGATTCAGAAAATGTCACGATTCGATTCGATATCGATTTTTAGGCTCAAGATTCGATTCAAAATCGATTTTCGATTCAAAAACGATTCTCGATTCAAAAAAACGATTCACAGTATGTAAATGTTAGGGGTGGGAATCTTTAGTCACCTCACGATCCGATCCAATTCCAGAATGATTCTTTATCTACTCCTCCCCCCTCCCCTCCCTATTAATTCATTAGTTTACATAGGTAATTAAGTACTTTTTTTTTTAAAAATTACAAATTAAAAAAAAAAAAATTAAAACAGTTGTATGTTAAGAATTTTAAACTAATATAACTTCAAAACATACAAGTAAGTAGCAAATAATAAAGAGGAGCATAGAAACATAACAAACAAACAAATAGTACTTTCAGTAGCCTATTTAAGATTATCTGAACGTTTTCCATTCAAGAACTGTGAGTGATTTTTCTTCATCTTTACTGTTGTTTTTTACTATGACATCATAGACTGCGGGAGATCTATTAAGCTGCATTGACGCACGGATCTCTTTTGAAATATAAGAAGTAAAGTGGTTTGTCCTGTCCGTTTAATCCCTTAAAGTCCCCGTGAACCGGAAGTTGCAAACGACTTTTCTCCAGTGTTGTGACGTATTTCCAAGTGAAACGGAATATTGAACAGAGGGCAGGGTTTTACTCTAGCGCTCCTCCTCTCAATCTCTCGGTCATAGCAGACTAACGGTTTGAGGGGAGTGGTTAAGCGTTTTCAAACCAAGCCGTCAAACCTACGTCATCAGAAAAAGACGCCATTCCAGACCGGAAGTAACTTTTCAGATTTTGATTAAAGATTACCATGGTAAATTTTTTAATTTTTTTATATTTACTTGCACTGATTAATTGTTCACCACAAGACTAGTAATATGCGCTAACAAAGTAAATAGGGTCAATTTTCATTTCATGGGGACTTTAAGACATAACTGGCTGTGTTTAAGTTAATTTTGCACAAGTATATTAAACCACTTACATGGAGTCGCACAGCCGCATGCGTGAGCAATCTACACAAACAAAGCGCGCGTCAGCATTTGAAATTGAAAGCAGCCTTCTGTTAGTGAGGTTCATATTTTAAATATACAAGTCCACTGTATTCCAAACCACATAAATGATGACTTCGTAGAGCATTTGTAAGGAAAATACCGAAAGGCGAGACAGCACGCTTCAAGTGTAACGTAACATCAAACAAAGCGCGCGTCTCTCACAGCGCATCCTGTGCAATGAAGCCTGTGAATGTCCTAGTAATTCGCTTCAACCTTTCCGAACTTATGAAAGATTATTTTACGGAAAGTTTGAGTGGTGTATGTATGTGTGTGAGGAATTGGAAGAAAGCAGATTACGGGTGTTTCTAAAGCAAACTCAGCGTCATCGCATATCTGGTTAAAAACTAAGCTCAGAATCGATTCTGAAATTCTCAGAATCGATCCAGAATTGTTGGAGAGATGGATCGTTGGATGCATCGTTGGATGCACGTTGGAGAGTTGGATGCATCGATGGATCGATTTTTTTCTCCCACCCCTACTATTTATGGTCATATGATCCTGACCACTGGACTTCTAAGCACCTTCTAAGAATATGTTTTCACAGAAACCTTGAAAGAAATCCACCTAGACAAGAGGAGCTTTGTTGATGATCTGGAAGATCAGTGTTATATTCCACGAGAAGCATCAACAACTCTGATATGTAGTATATATCAAGTTACAAAGCTCTTTTTTTAGATAGACAAACTTTTCTTTCTCTCTCCCACTCCTTCTCTTGCTCTTCCTATCACAGTCTCTCCCTCAAGACTTGCTGTCATCCTACATTTTCAGAGATAGATGTGATGACAACTGTTTTGAAATATTCATGTTTCTTTTCTTTTTTTTGGTGTGACTTGCATGTTACTGTTTCTATCTGAGAAGGGAAATATTGTTAAGTCTTGCTCCAAGTTTACAGCTGGACATTGATTCAGTTTTGTAGGGGATATTTCTGAATAATTTGTGTGAAGAACTTGAGTTTTTCAAAAAAAATTGCATTCCAGATTTGACTGGTGGACAGTAAGTAGACATTAGGAGCAACATTTGGATACTGGATCCCTCAGCAAGCTTTGAAATGGTTTAACAAATGTAATGTTCTTTTCTGTGTTGACATTTCTAATTGAAACAGGACATTGGAACATATCAAAGGCTTTGTTATTGTCTTTAAATAGCCAAACACCTAGTTTATGTCATTGTACAGTTCACGTATGCTGGTAGATACCATGTTCTACACCATCTGGACACAAAAGATGCCATTCTCCTCTGAAAAACAAAAACAAAACAAAAAGTCAACTTATGTTTTCATGCTGCCTTTTATGTCACAGCTCAGGAAAGTCGCTAGTAAAGGAAATGAGAATGATTTTGGTCCATATTCTCAAATGATAAAAACTGCAAATTTGGACCAATTTCACATTTCTGGGGTTCTCAGAAGCTGGTCAAAGTTTCAAATGGTCACAATTGTTGTCTTATTTTTTTTAAACACTATCCATTGTTTTACATTTTGAAGCCTAACAAACTTTTTGTTTTGATATTAAATGAAATCGCATTCAATCATTTTTAATAAAGGTATAGTTCTCCCCAAAATGAAAATGTTGTCATCATTTACTCACCCTCATGCTGATTGAACACAAAAGATGTTTGGAGAATATCTCAGCTGATTTTGTTCATACAGTGAATGTAGTGGTGGGGTATGAATGTTTCTAGCTCCAAAGACATCATTAGGAACTCCAGTTTTGTTCAGAAGTGATATGATCACTTTAATGATGTTTCGAGATGAACAGAATGAAATTTAAATCACTCACAAATCAAACCACTGATTAATAGCCCAAATCAAATATGGCAACACATTAATAACATCAAATGTCATTGGTGATTTGATGTTTGGCATTAAATTACGTGAAACATAAGAACCAAAAGGGTTTTCACAGAAACAAAAGGAAGAAAAAAAAAAAAAAAACAAGGTTGGAATAACATGATGGTGATGACAGAATGTTGTTCTGTGAAGAATTTTTGTGTGAACCATCCCTTTAAGTGTGTCTAAATGATTTGGGCATGATTTTGCCCATCAGGAATCGATTGGATCGTTGTGGTTTGCTGTTGCTGTGATGTCATGTGAGTGACAGGTTGTCCCGCCCTCGTGCAAGTAAACATGTCATCAGAGAAGAGAATAGATGTTGCTGCAAGAGAAAGGGGATGTTATTTTAATTTAAGATTATGAGAGCTCATGAATTTAAATGATGATGATGATGTGCACAGATAAATCATTTATTATAAATACTGCAAATAAAGGCGACTAAATTCCAATTTTTGACTTTGTGGTACACAGGTGCGGGTTAACCGAGCTTTGCGCTTCTCTAATCGTTCTCAAACAGTAGGTGGATGTCTGACCACGCTGGCAGTATTGGAGACTGTTGTCATGATGTAGATTCACCCTCAAAAATTCACCTCTAGCATAGTGATGTTTCTGTGCTGCTCTCTCTCTCTCTCTCTCTCTCTCTCTCTCTCTCTCTCTCACACACACACATACACACACACACACACACACACTCAGAGCTGCAACGTATCCTTGACAGGTGTTGAGCTCTAGCAGCTCTCGATCCTAATTACTTGGCCATCCCTTTCTGCAAGCAGATGGGTCCCTCTCAGAAATTAATGTTCTAGCCGGCTACTCTCCACAGCCCATTCCCTTGTCATTTGTGCCGTACAGGTACAGTAGTCTTAACTTAATGTAAAAAATCCAATCAGATTGTGTGCCAAAGCATCATTAGGGAGATTGGTGGCTGACTGACATAAACGATTTGGAAAGTGATTCGTCATCCTAATGAAAGGTAGAAACTCTGCGATACTTTTGAGCGCTCTGTGTTTCAGATGGAGTTAGAAACGCATCCAGATGAATGTTTTCTGCACCATATATTTATCTAATTCACATCTATTTCTGACTCAATATAATCATATCAATGGTGCTTGTGTCAACAGAATTATATGTAACATCTGTTATGGGTCTGTGTTTGTTTTTTCCCTCGGGAGATCAGCTCAGACAGGTGAATGTAATACTGAGCGCAGCACCATTTATTACTTTCAAAAAAAGAATTTGTGTTTTTCTTGTTATCTTTCCATCAGTCTCCTCTTAAGTGGAAATTTTGGAGTTGTTGTGTTTATATATAAATAAATAACCCCCCTAAAGAAGTAGGGATGCACCTTATATCGGCCACCATCAGGGCCGGCGCGTCCATATAGGCGAACTAGGCAATTGCCTAGAGCGGCACTTTAGTAAGGGCGGCAAAATGTGTGCCAATCGGGAATGAACAATTCACAAAATAGGCTATATGATTTGCTGAGCTGCCGCTGCGCCGCCCCGCCCCCTGCTCTCACGAGTCATGACTCATGACTGAGTGATGGGAAGTTCGGAGCATTACTGACTCTCTTGTTCGATCTCGTTCATCAAAATGAACGAATCTTTATTTGAGTCATTTCGTTAATTTAAGTGGCTTTAAATGTTACACTTTTAACAGCCAAATTCCCCGATCACATCCACCTACGCATATAGTATATGTATATGCTTCCTCTTGGCCTACTAAAGTGTTCCTGCAACGGGAGTGTTCTCTGGCTAGAGCGCAGAACAGCGGAGTTTGTATGGACAGAAGTGCATGCCTGAGCTTGTGTTTTGGGTTAAGCTGCGTTGCTTTGACATTGAGGAAAATATAACAATAGAAACAAAATGTAGGCTATTAGCCTTTTTACCCGTTATTATCAATCTAAATTAATCTCGTTTTTAATTTAACTTAATTTCGTTTTTCTTTATTTAAATTTCGTTTTTCTTTATTTAAATTTTGTTTTACTTAATTCAATTTCGTTTTTTCTTTATTTAAATTTTACATTTAGTTTTTTCTTTATTTAAATGTTTTTTCTTTATTTAAATTTCGTTTTTTTCTTTATTTAAATTTTACATTTAGTTTTTTCTTTATTTAAATTTTGTTTTTCTTTATTTAAATTGAGTTTTTTCTTTATTTAAATTTTAAATTTTGTTTTTTTCTTTATTTAAATTTTGTTTTTCGTTATTTAAATTTTGTTTTTCTTTATTTAAATCTACCCTTTACTGTGTCAGTAATTTGTTAGTCAGAAAAATATAGACTACCTTAAAGTATTGCTTAATTTAACAGACCTGTGTGTGCGTTTTATATCACTAGTGCAGCGTGCGTCAAGTATATAAGCCCTGCCCGCGTGAGGTGCGCCGCTTCCCGCTCGCGTTGTTCTGTAGTTTACTAAAAGTTTATTCATTCTGAACATGTCGCGTCTCGCGTGTCTATCTATATTGCACCACCAAATGCGACACTGCACTCCCTTGTGAAGTCGATTGGATGAACGGTTCTCGAAATAATCAAAATGCAAACGGACAGACACATAGAGATTCCTGCCTTTATTAGAGAGAAGAATATGTTCAGCACCCTCTCAAAGCTTTGAATATTCGATGTTCATTACTACCGAAGCATCGAAGCTCAAAAAATGGTATTCCAACCAGCCCTAGGGGCGGCACAAATGTTTTTCGCCTAGAGCGGCAGAAGTGCACGCGCCGGCCCTGGCCACCATATCGGTATCGGCCGATATCGGTTCATTTTTAATGTTATCAGCCCAATAAGAAAATGTGTCTCATATATCAAAGCCGATAAATAATGGATTATTTCTTTCAGCTTAGACACTTCAGATGCATGATAGTTTTGAATTGCTTGAAATATGATTGGAATCTCTTCAAAAGGGGGAGGGGGAGGGGGGGGGGGGGTACTGCTGCACACTTCTCTTATCTCTGTCCATATTCATTCACTTCTGTTTTCCCTCTGTTTCTCAGACTTCCTTCTCAAAAGATTCATTATTTAGTGTGTCAAAATCGTACAGCGTGGCACTATGTGTTGTGGTATTGTGGCAGAACTTTGCATTGGGAGTGATGTGTGGCACCTCAGAGGGGTTGATGGATGGTTCTGCTCATCTGTTGCAGACACAAGGGCTTGTCAGGCCCATCCGTTCTGGCCACTGGGCAGCAAATGCTGTCAACTAATAAATGTTTCCTATGGGAAACAAAGTGGCCTTCCTCAAAATGCACGTCCTCATTTTGCCGAGTTAGATGCGTTCCTGGATCGACATATTTTGTGGATCCTGGAACAACATTCCTGTCCGAAAATGTAATGCTAACAATATTAGGGATATTGTTAGCATTACATTTTCGGACAGGAATGTTGTTCTAAACCTTAACCTATCCCTACCTATAACTTATCCATAAAATCAGAGGGAAATGATGAATAACACTGATGTAGAAGCACCTAATGCTGGTTGTAAGCCTAAACTAAACATTCACTGTAATTTTCAAATCAAATCTGATTAAAGATGTTGATCCAGGAACATGTTGCACTTGGTGAAATCAGGTTCTGTGGATGCTTATAGGTCAAAGTCAATTCTTAGTTAGTATTTGTCAAACATTAAAACACAAAAATAGTGTTTATCTGAATCTACTCAAAGATTGTCTCCTGAGATGCAAATGGAAATCAACACAGGTACCTTCTCACTAGAAAATGTTGTATCCTATCCTGTAATCTGAAATAACTGATTTGTCAAAAAGAAGTTTGGGTTCAGTAAAAAAATACAATAATTAAAGAAATTATTACTTTTATTCAGCAAGGATGCATTAAAGACAATTATAATGTTACATACAATTTCTATTTAAAAAAAAAAAAATCATTCATCAAAGATTCCTGAAAAAAAGATTACTGATTTTCATAAACACATTAAGTAGCATAATTGTTTATTATGTTGCCTTTGGCTTGCTCAGTTGGGGATATTTTGGGGATATTTAATTTTATTTTATCAATCAATAAATTCCACTTGAAACAAACCTTGTTGTATTATTTTAATTTAATACTGTGAAGCTGCTTTGATAAAATCTGTATTGTGAAAAGCGCTATACAAATATACTTGACTTGACTTGACTATTATCACTGATAATAATAAGAAATGTTTATTGAGCACCAAATCAGCATATCAGAATTATTTCTGAAGGATCATGTGACACTGAAGACTGCTGAAAATTCAGCTTTGTCATCACAGGAATAAATAATATTTTAAAATATATTAAAATAGAAAACAGTTATTTTAAATTATATTAATATTTTATCATATTACTGTTTTTACTGTTTTTTTTTAATAAAATAAATGCTGACTTGGTGAACATAAAACTTTTTTAAAAATCTTTCCAATATCAGTTTTTTGAACGGTAGTGTACATAGCATATAAGATGATATAATATGTTTCTCTGTCTCCTATACATAGCTATGTCTTGACTTTTATGTATCTGCTGACATCAGGACAGTAACTGTTTCATGCTAACTGAAATTATGCTGCCGTTTCCTCTGTCTATGGTTATGTATCTGAAATGGATGCTGGTTTTCTCTGTAGATGCAGGTCTTCTGCAGAGGGACATCACAGCACGGAGGCAAGATGAGGACCTCCAGCCAAATCTGCACGTGCTGGGAGTTCTCTTCCTGGGCAAGCACACCAGCCGGGCCTTCAGCTTTGTTCTGCTCTTTCAGTTGTGAGTCTCTTTCATTCATATCTTTTTGAGGACTAAAAAGCATAGCTAACCTCCAGCATATGTTGTCGTTTTGGATGCTAGTCTCTGCATAGCATGCTTTTGGTAAAGCTGCTTAACAAGTTTCACCAGAAAGACAGTTTTACTACACTGTAAAAAGTGGTAACCTGCATTTGTTAACTTAAGGCAACCATACGGTTCAAGCGAAATTGAAGAACGAACTGGTGTGACGTCATTTTAAACAAAATCATGCCAAAAGTTAATTTGGAGTTTGTTGCAGGAGTTCAAAACAGCTTGTCAAAGCGAACTTTCCGAAAGGTTTGCTCCAGTTGGTAAACATTTTTGAACTTCAAACATCTGCTATTGGTCCATGGCATTTATGTAATAGGTAGGTGTGGCTCTGAAGCTCCGCCTCCTTTGATGTGAAAAACTTCTCAGAAAATCTATTTTGATGTGGAAATCTTTCTTCTGTTCAGTCTGTCGAGGTCAGATGCGAGTAAAAACATTAACACACTGCTTTATAGTAGAAATTTAAGTTGTAATTTTAATTGAATGTGATGCTGACACTGTTTGTCCTGTTTAATACTGTAAAGCTGCTTAAGTTGCATCCTAAATACTAAACTAAAATATCGTTGTGTTTTTATACAGTTTCTGCCCTATGCCAATTTGGGTACTTAGCCTTGAAACACTGGACAGCATTCATACATTTCATGTAGAGCTTTGATACTATGGGTTGTAATTTGCCATGAACTGTAAACTTATTGTACTTTTGTTGGCCTCTTAAATTGTATTGTAACATGATGTTGGCCTTGTGAGCTCACGTTAATGGTGAACTGGCTCCGAGTCAAAAGCTCTTTTTGTATAAGAGTGCCCTGAGGTAAACAGACAAGATCATTAACTCTGAGATGCTGCTTTAGGGAAAGAAGCAGCGTGTATTTTCCCTATTTATTTTCTGTGCTCTTTATTAGTAAAAGGAAAAAAAGCTTTGAATAAGTGTCATAAATGTTTATGCATGAGATTTTCTAGGATATATTCAAATAAATGCATAAAATCATAAAAAATAAGAGTACAGTTTTTAAAAAAAGAATCGCATATAAATATTATATATAAATAAACATTCCTCTGACTATAATAGATGTACAAGATGCAGCAAAATATATTGATTTTCAATGATGATCATATAAATAAATATAAAAATAAGGTTTGTTTATGAATTCAGTCACAGGGGACATGTCTTACTAAAATAGCATCAAAATTGTTTGTACTCTACATTGGTGTTATTATAAGGTCTTGAACTTCATCAATCTGTCTTTCTCATTACCTTCCTGTTTTTCTATTATTCAAATTTTTTACCAGAGGCAATAATAGATGTTCCCATAAAAGGCTTGCAAACAACAACAGAATGTATAATCAAGCCAAATTATGTTATACTTTTACAGTCTTTCACAGTCTCTTTGTGAAAAAAACTAACTAACAGCTGGTGCCACGTGACCTCGGTCATTCTCAGATCTTTGTGTTCATTTCAGGGTTCGCTATAAAGAAGATTCTGTGAAGAACACTCTCATAAATGTGTCACAAACGCGCTCTGCTAAAATGTCACTGAACCCCTTCAATTAGTCTGAGGAGAGCATCTCGTTCAGTTTTTGATCAACAAAAAAGGTTAATGAAGTCATTGGGACTGAGAAAGTAGTTAAAAGCTGCTCTCCGCTGAGGAGGTACATGCACAAACATCCTCTCTGGATATGAGCGTTAAGTAGGTTTTAAATCCATGTTATGCTCTCTGAGCTGCCATAAAATGCGGTGTTATTTATATGTGAAATGTCAGCAGCACTGCCCCGAACAACAGTTTTAACATTTCACCTTTGGAATAATGGTGCAGAATAATGGAATAATGGTCGACCACTTTTTGTACTAGTCGCCAATATGGCCGCCCATCTGTCTGTCTTTAAATGGGTCGTTATTAATTACCAGATGTTAGATGTAAATTAGCTCTCCCCCCACTTATTTTTCATCTTTTTCTTTACTTTAGTCAAATCTAAAGTTTTGGGGTACTTTTGAAAGACATTGAAGTATTTTTAACAAGCATAAATCAATTTCTTTGATAGATTTTCAAGCAAAAATTGATTTCTTCTGCCCCCTTTGGCATTGTGACTACTATAACGGTGTCCTCTATGTGAATGGTATTGCAAAACTAAATACAGAATCCAAACTGCATGAGTTTTGTTGGGATTTTTATTGGGAAAGAGCACTAAGGGCATCAGTGGTCATTACTGAGAAATGCCTTTGACACTTAACACGGCATCATTTGTTGCAGTGCTCTGCATGCTCAGTCATGCAACTGAATGGAAAAAAGCCTTGTTATCAGCATTTAGACAGGTTTGGCTAACACACATCCAATTGATTATCTCCTCATTGTGTTCAAGAGGCTTAGCCCTCGATCAATGTGCTTCCATGACAGATTGCGTTCTCTAACCAGTCAAGGACCACAGATCCACACAGCATTGTCCAATATGATGGTGCAAGTCAAGGTTTCTATTTCCCTATCTTTTTCCTTCTGTAGTTATTTCACACAGACAGCTAAATTTTTTTAGACCGGCTGATTCAACATTTAACATTCAACATTATACGTTAGCGCCAAAATTCAAAACTCAAATATTCTGAAAGGTCCCATTTTGAATTTGTGATTAAATTGGGAGATCTTGCTTTAAATAAATAAACAAATAAATAAATAGCTTGCTGTCATTCAAGTTTAAAATGTTTCTTTAATTACCTTTTCCTCTATTGCCAAAATGTATAAATTTTTGGTATTTTGGTTGTGTGTATCTGAGACTTAAAATTCTCCACTAATCAAATTTTGTGTTAATTTTTTCTGAGTCCAATTTGTATTTTTTACAGGTTTTATCAGTTAATTAACTGCTATCTAACTTTTATGTTAGCAAGCCCCAAGGCTTATCTAACTTTCCTTCAAAAAAGTGGACAACTTCATTGCCATCACACACGGTATCAAATATCCAAACCATCACATATGATACCAAAATTCACTTTAAGGTTGATCTTTTTTCCAGAATGTGATACATGTTTTAACATTGACGTTTGAAGTTTGAAGAAGTTTCATAAGTTTCAATAGCCAAAAGTACAATGAACAATGACCCTTATGAAGATTAAATATCTGGCTTTGTCCAACTTTGACTTGGAGCAATGGAAGATCCTGTTTGATTTGTCCTTGACAGCTCCTCATTAATATGAACTGTCATTATTGTAATGAGTGCTGATAACGAACTGTGTCTTCAACAGTGTGTCCATTGGAATCAGTTACGTCCTGGCGGGAAGTGAGGCCTACGCTGCACTTTTTCATACCAGGTGAGCTGCCTTAGGTTGTAATCTTTAATGGAACATTAATAAATGTTAAGAGCAGGCTTGCACACAAGATCTGTTTTTGTTCAGTCAGATTAAATAAATGCACATGCTTTTCTTTGATTTATACTTTCTTTAAACAATAGGACCCTATTTCTTTATTCTTACGTTATCTCAAAGAAAGACACCAAGTCAATCATATTGTTTATTCTCTAGATGTTCAATTTCAAGCCCAGATTTTCTATTCTCTGCTTGTCAGTCAAATCATGGACTCAGTTTGAGTAATGTTTATAAATGCAGTTACAGCAGGGCTGGAAATTCTCTCATTATATTGTGCCTGTGAGGTGTTTGATCTCCTAATGCTTTTCCTCAGCAAAAAACACAAGCAAAAATGTTCTTCTCTGTGATGTATTATGAGAGAAACTAAACAACTTTTGATATCTGGAAAATTGTTTAATAAAACCCATTTCATATTTATTTTGGCAGCCAAATGACCAGGTGGCCTGTGTAAGCAGCATGGCTCTGTCTAGGTGTGTGTGTGTGTGTGTGTGTGTGTGTGTGTGTGTGTGTGTGTGTGTGTGTGTGTGTGTGTGTGTGTGTGTGTGTGTGTGTGTGTCTGTGTCTGTGTCTGTGTTGGACTGTAGGAAACTACAAACCTACCTTTAGCGCCACAGATTATTCCAATATAATTTTTCTACTCACCCATTGTTTGTCATTGTCTTGATATTGAGTTTCACATGCAGTGACAGGACTTTCTGTTCTGTAAATCTGACTGGTTTTACAGTTTATACAAGTACTACAGAGGTTTTATTCCATGTAGATTAGATTGGATGTACATTACAGTTCAAAGGTTTGGGGTCAGTAAGATTTTTTTATGTTTTAGAAAGTCTCTTATGCTAACCAAGGCTGCATTTTTTTTTGGTTAAACATACAGTGAAAACAGTAAAGCTGAATTTCAGCTTACTTGTTTGCTCCAGTTTTCAGTGTCACATGATCCTTCAGAAATCATTCTAATATTATTTTTATTAATGTTATTTGATTAATAAAAAGTTTAAATAAAGAGCATTTATCTTAAATAGAAATGTTTTGCAACATTATAAATGTCTTTACCATCACTTTTATCATTACAACTTTTTCCCTTCTATCATTTATGAGACAATGCTTCCCGTCATCATCGTGTTTTCACTGTTATAGTGTAGAGTACTGAATCTCCTGATCAAAACAACTTGAAGAAGAAACAGAAACAAGTGACAGCACATGTAAGCTTATGTATATGAAAAATTTCGTGATCATCAACATTAAACAGCATATAAATCAAAATTTAAAAATTTAAATTTCTTTGATTAAAAAAAGAATGCAATAAGCTAGAATAAATAAAAAAAAAACAATATTTGCAGAGGCTCTCTTCTTTCTTTTATTATAGTGCATGTCCAGATATTCATTCATAACTAAATATTCTGGGTGCCATGACAAATTTGTGAAAATGATCAAAAACGCTGGTGGTGGCTAGCAACTTTTTTCAAAAACGCTGGCGGGGAAAAAGTAAATGCAAATTTGAATAAAAGTAGTAATTTTGTTGAAAATAAATGTAAGTAACAAGTCAAAATGAGGAGGGAGGGAGGGAGGGAGGGGGCTTGGACAGAAGAGTAGATGACAACGGGAGAAACCAGGGTGGTGGTGATAGTTGGAAGAGATGAAGGCAAGAGCTGATATGACTGAGGCCGTTCGGGAGGTGGGACCCTGATGAAGCCATAGGGCTGGAGGGACGAAGCGCTTCGTGTTTGCGGTCAGCTCTGGCATAGGCTCCATGCAGGGTGTGGCAGGCGGCTGGCTGGTCTCTGGATCCGGATTGGGGCTGGTGATGTCCTCCTTTGCGGGGCAGAATGGTGAACGCCAATCCATTGTTCACCATCACCCTCTCCAAAAATGCGCAAAATTTGAGATGGTCCTCACTGCAGAACACGAAATCCAGGGGGAGGAGTTGGACCCTAACCCTAACCCTAACCCTAACCCACCTTACATATACCTAAACCTACCCATCTCCACCCCCTGATCCCTAAACCCAGCCCTAAACCTACCCATTTCCACCCCCTGATCCCTAAACCCACCCCTAAACCTACCAATCAAAGTACGCTGGTACGATTTGTCACTCTAAACTACGCAAAAACCTATAGACAGTAAATAAATGGACACAGCGACCCCATTGGATTCAACGGAGAAAAGTGAAGTCAATTAGAAGCACTCACTTCCTGATGGCTGAGCATACTGCGCAGACTCAAACTGAGCTTGACGACGTAGATGTGACATGAGCAACCCGTCTGTCTTCCAGTAGCTGTGCCAAGAGAAATCTGAATCATTCCCTTCTGAAACTTCACAAACATGGATGCGCGCACAGAGAGAGGATAATTGTAAAATGAAAATTGACGTGCTAAGTTTAAATTCTGTTCTTGCTTGTTTTTTCTGTCAAAATGTCAGAAAGCATTTTGTATTATCCATCCGTGTTTTTAAAATCCGTTAAATGACGGACATTTTACTGTTAACACAGCCCTCATTTTATGTCAGATTCGTCTAACTTATACTTGATATTCTTTTTAGAATAAGTGATTCGTTATGCTATTATTGGACTCCTGTCTATTCATTGTCAACTGTTTTCTATAAATATGTTTGTATTGGCTAACATTTATTCAGCTAATGCGTGTCCTGTTTAAAATGTGCAATGTTCAAATCCAAAGACAGCACGTCACAAATAGAAGCCCTTTTCCCTGTGGTATTTAGTATCATATTTGGATATTGGAATAATAAATTAAGTAGCCTATCTTAAATGTACGTTCCTATGTGTTTTTTTATTTTTTATTTATTGTTTTATACTGTTTTCTAGGGGTTTCTTAATTTTATAGTAGTTGACCAGCACACATCATATGCAATGCAATATAATGCATGTGTGTTGTTGTCGTCGTCCCCAGTGCATTAATACAAATTACCTATTCATTGAGTGATGAAAAAAATTTGAGAAAACTTATGTGCACATTAGTATTCAGTTTTAGAACTGGAAGTTAACATGAAAAATTACATAAGCAGACACGGGATCCTCTCCAAATGTAGCATACGGTGTCATAATTCAATTAAAAGATGGTCATAATTACAACCTATTCAAATTTGGCTGTTTTTCTTTTTCAGTAAGTTTTGTTTCTTATGCCTTTATCTTTTGTAAAATATAAATTCGATTTTCAATTTAAAAGGTGTAGAAAGATAAATTAAATTGTCTTAATCAATTTGGCTTAATTAAGTTCAAAACTTCCTACACTGAAATGAAGATAGAAAAACAAATTCATTCTCAAATCCTTGGATTATTTCTAAAGATCAGATAATGGTCTTGAAAAATTATGATTGCATTTGGAACAATAAAAATATAATTACATTGTTGGTGGACCACAGGAAAAACAATAAAATAATGAATGCAATGTATGATAAGACACCTTTAAGAAAATAATGAGAATATTATTCATATTAATCATTAAAAACTATGCTGTAAACAAGTATTTATGAGATACAGACCATCCATCCTAGTCATAACTTTTCTATACAGAAATGATCCTTGGATTCAAGCCACTGTTGCTGTATTCTTTGCCCTTGAGCTATTTGAACCTCTTAACCTGATAGTTTTTCATTTTAATTAAAACACACCACACTCTTTAAAAAAAAAAACCACTTGAGACAAAAATTAGTGGGAAAAGGTTTATCATTCAGTGCTTTATGTGAGGAATGAAATCAATTTATCTTATATATTTCTTAACCTTTTACATTCAATTCCCCCACTCATAGATAATGGATTACAGTGTTTAAAGTTAAAATAATTACATATTTGTGCTTTGAGAAAGATAATCATCAGGATATAAATGATGCCTTTACAGTCATCATGCTTTAGATGAACTTTTGAAAGGACTCTTGGGACCATAATTTATACTGGCAATAAAGTGAAGAAAAAGCTTAGTTTGATGAGTGCATTAGATGGTTCATGAAAGCTCTTTTTTTCACTTACCTCCCTCTGCCATATGCAAATTTGGTGCATTTTGATTGGTTCTCGTGTGTCGTGTAACCAGTGACATTGCATAAATTTCGTCTCTTTGACATGCCATATTTTAATGTGCAAACAAATTGTAGATTATCAGTGAATAATGACTTACATTTCTTTCTTTTTTCAAATGGCTTTCAAACACTTGAAAAAAGTCAAACAAAAATTTAATGATGCTTTTTCCTTTCAGAGTTTGAAAGCCATTGGTCACCAGTCACTTTTGTTGAAAAGAGCAGCAGGAACATCTCCTTTAGGGCATAGGTTTTGAATATCATGAGAGTGAGTAAATTATGTTCCTTAGATCATATAGGGTTGCGTCAAACTACATAAAATTGCATTATAATAAAATTGTAATGTCAGATAGCTCTCACGTTTTTGTTTAAGGAGATGGAGCAGCTTTATTTTAGAGCATCAGAAGTAGTCTCATTGTGCAGAGAATCATATTTTTATTCTGTTTTGTTTTGGCTCATGATGTCGGGATGGTGGGGTGGGCGTCTCCAGACTGCAGGGAGTTGGATGTCACAGACAAATGTGTGCTGTCAGTACTCCCATCTGGGGCAGGATACTGTCATTCTGTATTTTTCACTCTTACTTTCTTTCTACATCATTCCTTTTTGTCTGTTTTTTTCTTCCTTCAGCAGCTTTAAGACTCATACCATAGTAAGAAGCCATTCCCACAATCTTTCAGGGGCACATCAGTGCCAAATCCACCCTACCAAACGTGCTAATGAAGTTCTCAAAACTTCAGAGAATGCAGAAATGAAGTTTATCGATTATTCATTTGATCCTCTTTTTGTGGTATTAAGAAAACTATGGGCCGCAAAGGTGACTGACTGATGAAAATGGACTCGGTCAGCCAGAAAAAGGTAAAAGCCTTGAATCTTAAATATCAGAGGGCAATATCAATATGTCAGAAGCATTAGAAATTTATGTGCAGTTGGATACAATTTATTGTTTTTTTCTGATGTGAATTCCTCTTGCGGGCCGAACTCAAGTCTACGACTTGTCAATAGAGTAAATAGAAGTTCTGATTGATTGGCATCTCTGATTGTGTTCAGTTCTCTGAGCATTTTTGTTTACCTCAGATCACAGATACCTAAGATACCTCAGACATTAGATATATAAAAAAACAGTAAATTTAATGAACATCTGTGCCACATTTGTGTGTGATTATTTCAGCGCTATTTCATGCAAATAAACAGCTCTAATATTGGGTGCAACTTATTTTTATATCTTATATGAAAAAATACATTTAGTATTTTATGTTATATTATATTTATTAGATTATATTATATTAACAATAATATTAAATTGTGAATATGGACTTTTTTGAAGTATATTGTTAATCACCTGTTCTGTTTAAATTAGTTTTTCTTTAAAATGTCTAAAAATCATTAAAACATAAAAAAAATATGTAAGCATATACTATCAAGTATAAGAATTGATGGTGATCAGCAGAAAACAGATTTTTATGTCCACTGCAGAATTTCTGTGTAGTTGCACTTATTCCCACAAAAGTAATGTATTTTGCATCACCCCAGTAAATACTTAACCTGAAAATTATCCACTCAAGGCGGCCTGCACCACATCGATGGCTGAATGCTTCATTAAGAACACATCATAGGCAGATGCATGTGACCAAGGGTGGAGAGAAAGAGAGAGAGAAAGAGAGAGAGAGCGAGTGTGTAAAGTGATCCTGCAAGGACAAATCAATAGGTTATTTCAGCCCTCGTAGAGTATTCACAGTTCTCTTAATCCATTATAAAACCCATATTTATCTGTGGGATATGGTGGTCTTGCTGAATTGAGTTCATAAATAAGTTTGCTTTGCTTTGGGACTTATAGAATTTGACCTCTGTCCACAAACATAGATAATAATGTTATAAGACGACTGGTGCAAAACGCTCAAAATACCCTTGGGGCCATAGTTATCCCTCCTCATAGCAAAGAATGTGTTTATCCTTATAAAAATGTATTCTATTATGGAAGCTAGGAAGATATTATGCAACTGGAAATGTCCCAAAACCCAACTGTAGATTTAAGATTGTATTGATGATTGATCATATTAAGGCATGCTGGGAAGATTTTGAGGAAATGAGGAAATAAAAAGAACATGTAATCGTTTTTGTCTGCATAAAAATGGAACGGTTATGTAAAAATGTATCTATATGCTAACACTTTATTTTGATGGTCCCCCAACAGACATTCTACTGGGGGGAATGGGATCATTCTTTTTTTGGGGTGAACTATCCCTTTAAACACTGTAGTCTTGCATTTGAGTTCCTGTCCCATGCCCTTGAGTTCCCTTTGTGATCATGCATATGTTTCTTGACAGTGTTAGTCTTCTGAGCATATTTTTGCAATGAAAGAATAATAGAAGCATTTGTGAAGTTCACTGTATTATGGAGCACTGGATCAGACAGCACTCTCATCAGATAGAGACAGACACTTCAAAACAATTACCTGCCCCCTGTTGTTTTCTTTAGAGAGGAGAAATGTGTTCTCCTCATTCAGGATGTGATTTAGCGAGGCTAAGTCTATGTTTTGCAGGGAAATTGTAAAGAATACTTGTCTTACAATTGTATTGTGCTGTTGTCATTTCCTCTCACTGCAGTCTGTAATTTTTTGAGAGGTGGTGTTTCGTATTATTTGGAGTTACTGAAGCTGTAATTTAAAACAATGGGGGACAAGATGACTGTTTGCCTGATTTTTCTTCTGCAGTCATGTCTACGTGATCCCTGCATTTACATGGACGCTCTCATTGGGTATTATCTTGGCCCAGGTCATCATTCAGCCCATCACGTCACTGCTGACGCTCCTCAAAGGAATCCTGCTGGTTATTACCGTAAGTTTAATATTCATAAATGGATTTATTTAGCCTTTTATTTAGCTTGCTTGTGCTACACATATGAAACAACTTTTGATATAAAATGTTGAGTTGTTTTTTGTGCTCATTTATATTGCAGTTTTATTATTTTGTGTGATTAATGAAATCTGGAAATTATTTATATACATTTTTATTCATTGGTTTATAGATTTCTCAGGTGATTCATTCATTTCTTAATTGATTTCTCAATTATTGTGTGTCACATTTGGGCCACCATAAAAAAAAGTGAAAATCACAACTTTTGCGATGTGATATCCACATGCATGTATCTACGCTACTGTTCAACTTTTTGAATGAAGTCTCTCATTTTCACCAAGGCTGCATTTATTTGATGAAATATACATAACTTCAATATTGTGAAATATCATTGCAATGCAATTTACGATTTACAATCTATTTTATTATATTTCAAAATTTTATTTATTGATGTGAAGGCAAAGCTGAATTTTCAGCGTCATTACTCCAGTCTTCAGTGTCACATTATCCTTCAGAAATCATTCTAATATGCTGATTTGGTGCTCAAGAAACATTTAGTGTTATTATTATTATTATTATTTTAAATATATTCACAGATTTTACAAAAAAAACTAGTGTTTATTTAGATTTTCCTGTGTTATTATTGGTAATTATGCCCACAGAATGAGTGCCTTATTAGTCTGTGAAGGAGCCACAAATGACAAAAATTAATTAACTGAAATATTTGAAAAGATGTGACACTGTAGACGCAATGAACAATAATTATGAAATGATAATGCTTTCTGAGGAGCTGTTTCTGTGTGCATATGTGTGTGTGAGACATTGCCTGTTTTTTCACTCCAATAAGTCCAGAGGAGAGCGTCACCTTTAATATACTGACTCTGATCTGTGAGTGACACCTCACACTTCAAGAGGTTTCATTCAAATGTAGAACTGTAATAAACAGGTGCATTGAAGTGTCTTGGAGGGCAGGAAGATGGGGATTATTAAAACAGGAAAAAAAATGTTTATTACTATACGTATCATTTTTAATACTGAGATGCTTTTACCTTTTCAGTGCAATGTCTTGAGAGTTCTCCTCCATGGATGTGTTGTCCTTAAAGACAAGGAGCTCTGGGCTGTATTCAGTGAGTTGGTGACCTGTTTACACTAACCTCACGGGACAGCAGAAAACGATCCCAGTGCTCTTTTCAGCTAAAGGGAAGAACTAACAGTTTTCCCTTGATAATAAGCATATTTGACCTAGCAACGAAGTAAAAAGTTAGAGCAAACATGTTACACTTCAAATAGTTTTAGTCTCACATAGCCAGATTGCAAGTGTGGTCCACATTACAGCTCATTCTGGCCAAGGACTGCCTACTTGGACAGGAAGAGACTGTCTGAGCAACATGTTATGTGACCAACCACAATTTGTTTTATTTTTACATGGCCTTTAATTGGTGGGTTTGTCTAAAGTATTGGGTACCTGCTTGGAAAAAAAAATACTTCTAATTGCAGCGTCAATCTACAATCTGTCATTAAGAAAAACACAAAGGAAATGGCTAAAATGTGTACATGTTGTGATCATAATTAACATTATTTCACAGTTATTATATCATTCAAATGTTTGAGGTCGGTACAATGTTTTAATGTTTTTGAAAGAACTCTCTAATGCTCACCAAGGCTGCATTTAATTGATTCAAAATACAGTAAAAATAAAATGTAATATTGTGACATTATTACAATTTAAAATGTAAAACTGTTTTCTATTTCAGTATATTTTAAAATGTAGTTTATTTCTGTAATGGCAAAGCTGAATTTTCAGCAGCCATTACTCCAGTCTGTCTGGGTTTGCATGTAGTAAATCCACACGAGAGTGGCGTGACACAAAATGAATGATGAAAAAATGAATGAGAGCAATTGCATAGAAGACACCGTCTTCAGCGTCACATGATCCTTCAGAAATCATTTTAATATGCTTGTTTGGTGCTTAAGGAGCATTTCTTATTATTATTTACAGTAATATTTTTGTTGAAACCATGATATTTGATGAATAGAAAGTTAAAAAGAACAGCATTTATTTGAAATATAATTTTGTAACGTTAATGTCTTTACTTTCACTTTTGTTGAATTCAATGCATTATTATTAAAAAAAAATTGGATGTCTAGTTTACTTGGTAGTTACAGTAATACTTCAAACAAATTGTCTCAGGTTTCGACTGTAACTATGGTTCCCTGAGAAAGATAATGATACACTGCGTCTTGGATTGATGCTATGGAAAACGACATCAGCATGTAACAGACACCTGTCAGTTACTTAGTTTTTTAAACTGCAATTACACTCCTCACCACTAGGGGTATTAGTGAGACCTCTGTGCTTAGATAAAGATACAGGTGAGCAGTAGAAGAAATTATCATCTCACCAAAGTCCTGGTTGGGAAACATTCTGTTTCATGCTTAACTGTAAGTAAAATGTATATGTTCATGTTGATGTTTTATTTACTGGTGAAATATTGTATTTGTGCTTATTGAATATAGTGGATTTAATGCAGATAAATAACAGGAGGCATTTTGTGTTTTGTAGAAGGACTTTTCTGTATCTGCTGAATGAGTATTTGTGCCAACTTTGTAGTCCTGGTTGGGATTTTGCCACATTGAGTACTCCTACGAGGTTCATGGTTGGATGTAGCTACAGTAGACAGTTTGATTACTGCTACGGACTTCCTTTGATGGGAAATCTATATGTTTGATGACGGTCATCTGCTTCATTGGATTTCATTCACCATCAAACCTCCACATCATTTGACTCCTTAAAGGGGGGGTGAAATGCTATTTCATGCATACTGAGTTTTTTACACTGTTAAAGAGTTGGATTCCCATGCTAAACATGGACAAAGTTTCAAAAATTAAATTGTACGTTTGAAGGAGTATTTCTGTGCCAAAAATTGTCCTTCCGGTTTGTCACAAGTTTCGGAAAGTTTTTTTCGAGTATGGGTATGTGTGACGTCAGATGTAACGGAATTTCCTTATATGGGTCCTAAGGGCACTTCTCCGGTAAGATCGCGGGCGCGCGCGCACGCTTAGACCAGAGAGAGAGAGCGAAAGCAGTTCGCCATCAAAGCACTATGCTCGGCTTTTGGGAAGCCAATGTCACCAAAGAAGTGGGTTTTTGGTTGCCAGTGCAAGACAACCCTGCACAGATTCCCAAAGAACCAAGCGTTAAGGAACCCGTGGATGGAGTTTGTTTTTCCTGAGCATAAACGGAGGTGTAGACTGTTTGTTCCCTGCATTTCGACGATGATTGTTTTATAAACAAAGCCCAGATCGTCTAATGCTTAAGGATCGAGCAGTCACAATGATAAAGGTTCGGTGAGTAAAACTGCTTCTATTGTCTCTGTGTGTTGTTACTAGCTCGGCGCGTTAGCACAGCTTTAGCTTCGCCCACAGGGCCCGCCTCCAGCCGCTCGTTTTTTTCCGGAAAGACTCGGTACAGCCTATCTTCCTGTTAAAAATATAATAAAACTAAAGACTTTTTGTAGATATGAAGGATGCAATACTACTCTATAGGTACTCAAGATTAACAGGAGATTGAGTGAAAATGAGCATTTCACCCCCCCCTTTAAAGACAGTTAAGACTTGCATCTGACTTTCACAATCACCTTAACTTTTACACAGTGATCGTTATAAAGACCTTATCATATATTGCTGGAACTTCAACCCATATACAGAAGCATATATATATATCCAGCTTCCTCAAGGTGTCAAACGCGCTCCACCAGGGGTATTTAGTCCTACACGCACATACAAAAAAGCGTCTCCTGAAGACAAAAAGTGTTGATGACGAATATTCAGGCACCCCCTTTATACTCAGGGCCGCTCCATTATGGACTGCCATCAACCAATGTTTTATTGGCGTGTGTTTACACACGCTTCAGACACTGGTCACACTGATGGCGTCTCCTGTAGAATCAATCAAAGATGCAAAGTTGAGTTCCACTTCGAAAGGGAACTATATAAGCACAAATTATATTTTGTCACCATGTTGTTGTTGTTTTATTTTTTCATTGTATTGGGTGATAATGGACAATTTATTGGCCAGTCACTTCCTTTTAGAGTTTGGCCCTGAGTTAATTTTTTGTAAAACATACAACAAACTTTATTATTATTAGTTTTAAAATGCACAACTCTTTTTTTAAAAATCACACTAGAGTTGTCAAAGTATCTTTTTGTCAACTTCGGTACCAAGTCGGTAATAATTTTTTATGCAATACGTCTGATTGGCTATTGTGTTCACGTGCTCATCGGATATGTCTGTGATTGGCTACAATGATCAATGCACGGGAGCATTTGAGAGCACATGGAAGTGTTTGAAAGTGTTTGGAGAAAAAAAAGGAGGGACCGTTTGAAAGCACAAGCAGGCGTCTATCTGTGTAAGCGCTCGGTGAAGAGATGTATCATTGATGCATCACAGCGCTCAAAGTGTCACATTTTAAAATTTCAGGTACCGAAGTCAGTTCTTTTTGACAACTCTAAATCACACACATAAGCTCTCTTGTACTGATGCCCATCTGATGGTATAGATGTATAATATAAGCTTGCAAAAGCATTTGTTGGATAATACTTTTTGAAAACATTATCTTTCCATGCAGCCAAACAGATTGCTACTTCTGATTTTCAGAGAATCTTTTACAGTTTTGGACTGCAAGTGGTCCGTGGGCATCTCATTTGGGTCAAATTCACCTTAAACTCCTCCTTTTACTCTTTAAGCTATGCTGCTAGGCTGGCGCTACACTTCAATGCTTTGTATAATCACAGCAAGCCATTCATCAAGTGCCACGACTGCCCCCAGGCTCTGGTCAGTAAGCTAGCTGACAGTAATTCTAAACCCCGTCTCATCAGTGGTCAAATTCCAGCCCATCAATCACACTTGCTGATGTATTATCCCTGTTTGAAATGTCCATGCTTATCTATAATTTGGGCGGTTATCATTTATGAGTTAGTGTTTTATGATGCGTGGACGGCCCCTCCTGCATCACGCTGTGAATCATGCCACCTAGACGCAGCAGAAGAGCCCCTGATGAGATATCATCTGTGACTGGTTCTTACGTTTAACAGCGGGCGACATATTTTCATGACACTCCCAATGCTACAGTGATCCATGAAATGCCCTCCACCAAATCTCCAGTTAAAGTCAGTGTAATTTAACGCTTTACTATAAAGTAGCAGATAATTGCTCGCCTTCTGCTCAAATGGGGCCAGGAACGATCACGTCTCTTATGTGGAGGGGTTGATTGTGTGCTAATTGTGGGGTGTGGCTGAATTATGCCCTTGGCCAGTGATGTTTGATAGCAGAATATTGGCCTACCTGTTCAAATACTCCATAGTGGAATGACAGTATTAGTTGTGGCTTCATTATGTGACCAGTTTGGGCGTACTGTTAGCATTCCCATTCATCTCAGTGGTAATTGCCTAGCTGGTGGATGTATGGTACAGTATGTGACCTGCATGTTGCCATCTTTGCCATACATTGACACTCTTTTTTTTTTCTTTTTTTTCTGGATTTATTAATTTATACAAAAATAAATGTAATATGTAATTTCTGCATGCAGTGACTTCAATTTAACATTCTAGAGTTCAGTTTGAATGAAAGAATGACTACACCAGTTGACTATCTTGTAAATATATTAGGTAACACTTTATTTTGAAGGTCTACTTTAGAAATTCTACAAATCATTTGTAACTTTGCAACTACGTCAACTAACTCTCATTAGAGAATTAGTAGACTGTCTACTTAATATCTGCTAGTACTTTATTTTGATGGTACCCCAACAGATATTCTACTGACTATAAGTAACTTTACGACTATGTCAACTTATTCTACTTCCCATTCCTCATGCACCCCTGCTCTCCTCATTTTATATGTATCTCTTATCAGTTCAGAGGTCCATTCAATTTGACCGTTCGTTAGTGCCCTGTGAAGTGGACTTTACAGGGTTCTTCACCATCATAAGTGAGATTTCAATCCAAAAGTAGCGTACAGTACATGTTCTGTTCAAAGCGCACTGCTAACTGCATGGATACATCGATACGTCACTTCACGTTTAACTTTTCTTGAAAATTATGTTTGTTTTTCAAAACCATATGAAACCAACATGAACACAAAGAGTACATTTCTAAGAACTTGGCAGATTTTTAAAATATTTTTTTCTTTTTCTTTATCATGAATACTTTTGTTTATCATTAACCCATTTGCTTCCTTGGCATTATGTCCTGGAGCCAATTATCTGAGCCGATATATAATGACAACCTCTGCCAGCAAGGGCTAACCATGAAAGTTAATCAGCCGAATTTTGACCCTATGGTCTTGGCTATTAAGATTTCCCATGGTTCCTTTCTGTGGGGGTCAGCAGTGATGTTAAATAGTTTTAGAAAGTGTGTGCCAAGTTTCCATTGCAATATGAATAAAAGTTAAAAAGCAGACCGGCAGTAATTAAGAACAGGTGTAGCGTGCGTGTGTTGGGATTGTGGGCAGTACGCTGGAGGATGTCAGATGCTGTTCCCTAATTGCCACTAGCTGAGGATTTATTGTTAATGTTGGACCAACCTCCTTTAAATCCTGAGAGAGAATCGTAACCTGAAATATAGATTCATTAAGGATGCATATGGCACGCCTTTCAAATGGGCCCATGAAATATTTCATCTGGTAGACAATTCCTGGCTGGCGAACGAACAATTGTTGTTAAAATGATTCATAGTGCTAGACTAGAATCAGTATTGGGAGAGCATTACATATTTTAGCTTTCGGGCGCTTTTACCATCATCAGTTTGGTCTCGCTACATCTCTTTGTGGAAGATCTTCATTATATGTAGCCTATAATATGTATAAGCATCATCATCACAACAAAAAGCTGAAGAAAAGTCCACTGGTTTGTAGGCCAGGCCTCTTTGGCACTCTCGCAAATGGCATTTTGCCGGCTTGTGTTGGCTGATGGGATATAGCCATTACCTCTAATCAGTTTGCCTCTGTGGTGGGGTTTCTGACACAAAGAGTGCTGGGAAGGCATGACGGATTTTGCACAGGCTCTGCCTTTTTCAGGTCACTGATTCTTTGCGTCAACATTCATGTCAGGGGCATTAGGAAACAAAGCTAAAAGCATGTGGCATTGCAGGGCTGTGTGAGTCTGTCAGGCTATTATACCCCACTGGCTCACGATCCATTAATACCTTCACTCTCCCTAATGATCATTTGGGTGAGACGCCTTAAGGATTGTTGCACACAGTCAGACATGATACGTTTTACTACAGTAGCTCCTCCTTCCATCTCCTGCAAATGGAAACAGTATTTGCGTTTTGCTTCTGAAGGGCTGTTGAATATTGACCATGTCTAGTTCGTTGTGGCACAGCTGAGTATTTAAAAATAATTAGGAGATGAGTTTTGAACATTTATATGACATATAATTTATAACAACAAAATCAGAAAATCCATATATATATATATATATATATATATACAGTGCTATGCATAAGTTTAGACACCCATGCTAAAGTTGACTAAAAAGAGGAATAAAAAATCATCTTTTGGAAATTGAACTTAATGCCTTAATTAAAAAAAATAGGAAAAATCCAACCTTTAAGGACACTAATTTTCTTTGTGAATGAATAATGTATCGTAAATAAATAAATGTTCTTCCTTAAAATACAGGGTGCATAAGTCTGGACACACCTATGTTAAATTCCCATAGAGGCAGGCAGATTTTTATTTTTTAAGGCCAGTTACTTCATGGATCCAGGATACTATGCATCCTGATAAAGTTCCCTTGGCCTCTGGAATTAAAATAGCCCCACATCATCACATAGCCTTCACCATACCTAGAGATTGGCATGGAGTACTTTCCATAAGATCATCTCTCAATGCAAATCAAACCAGCTATTAGGCTAACTGAAATAAAACCATGCCAATCTCTAGGTATGGTGAAGGCTATGTGATGATGTGGGGCTATTTTAATTCCAAAGGCCAAGGGAACTTTATCAGGATGCATAGTATCCTGGATCCATGAAGTAACTGGCCTTAAAAAATAAAAATCTGCCTGCCTCTATGGGAATTTAACATAGGGGTGTCCAGACTTATGCACCCTGTATTTTAAGGGAGAACATTTATTTATTTGCGATACATTATTCATTCACAAAGAAAATTGGTGTCCTTAAAGGTTGGAGTTTTCCTAATTTTTTTTAATTAAGGCATTAAGTTCAATTTCCAAAAGATGATTTTTTATTCCTCTTTTTAGTCAACTTTAGCATGGGTGACTAAACTTATGCATAGCACTGTATATACGCATACATATATATATAATGAATTAGCCAAATCCAATTTAAATTCCATTCAGTTTGTAAGGGGTAGTTTGAAGATTTTCCAATCCATTCAATAGCTCATGTAAACACTTGATCAGATTGAAAACTGAAACTGGACATGTGCAATGACATAGGAATGGCATAATGATGTATGACACACAGAATAAGCTGTTGTTGTTGATGAAGGAAAGATTCTTCTTCCACTCATCGTCTGTTAAGTGGTGCAGGACAATCACCAGTCCCACCAGTATAGCCATAATGCCACATATAGCCATATTATCCAAAAACATATTAATTTGATATGTTTTAGCTGAGTCTAGAAGGTAGACAAATAAGTGTAAGGGGTAGTAAATTCCATAATTTAGGAGCATTAACACTAAATGACATTCCACCTACAGTTGACAACCGAAAACGAGGCATGGACAAAATACCAAGTTCAGATGATCTAAGGGACCGGTCAGGGTAGTAAGGGTAGAGTAGATCAGACTGATATGGGGGTGCAAAACCATTTAATGCCTTAAATGTTAGAAGTAATATCTTAAAGTGAATACGTGATGCCAAAGGGGTAGCCAGTGAAGATCATACAGTAGAGGAGTAATGTGAGCAGAACACCTGGTAGAGGTGAGAACTCTTGCTGCTGAGTTTTGAATATTCTGTAATCTTGCAATAAGTTTTTTTTGGGACAGATTATGGACAGATGAAGAAGGCTTAACATGAACCCCATCTATATCAAAGGACAGGTCCATCCTTTTGACTGCGGAAGCAGAGCCAATCATCAATATTTCAGTTTTAAGGAAATTCAAGGACATCCAATGCTTGATATCCCTGATACATGCAATGAGCGAGTAAGGCAGGGATGGCCTAGTCTCAGCCTCAGACGTCACGCCCACGGAATGTTGGCTAAACGTCTGATGCATATGGCACACTTTTCTGGAAACACTTCAGGAGTTTCGAAGTCGCGACCTGATTGGTTGAATTCTACAGGATGTCCGCGAGACGTGTGTGTCGCGTTCTTTAACGGTCCGTCTGGAAACAAATGCCGTGACGCCAAAACCCCTCGTGGAAGAAGAAAGCCGTTGTGTTTACAACTGAGATAAATGAGCGCTTACCAGGATCAACTAAACGCTGGATTTTCAAAAGTATGTGAAGTTTGCGGCTCCATTGTTGCAGTAAACTTGCACAACGTTCTTGAATGAATAATTTATTAAATGCACGCCGGTCTGTTATTGTAGGGACATCGACATTATATTGGCACGCCCCTAAACATGACGCGGAACAAAACGAACTGTGATTGGTTGCGTTATATGTCAGTCAAACGTCCTCTTGGCCAAGAAAAGCTGCGATAGAGTCCAGACCTTCTGCCGTCAGTCTGAAGGTCTGGCTACGCGAGACTAGGGATGGCCTATCAGAGCTGTTGGTAAGGTAAATTTCTATGTCATCAGCATTGAAGTCCATGCATGATGTCACCAAGTGGATATATATATAAATGATGAGCAGTAGTGGGCCAAGAACTTGAACCCTGTGTAATCGGAGCAGTGACAGTTTTATACCCTTGTGTAGTGATATAATACTTTCTGTCGCTGATGTAGGAAATGAGCCAGGAAAGAACTGAACCAGTGACCGATTCAGTCTGATTCGGCAATCAGTTTGAATGAAAGAATGACACACTATTTTACTTTCTTGTCAATATAATATTTGTATACTGTATGTTCCATTGTAAAACCATGTTTGTTTTTTTTTAATACATGTAATTGCCAAGGTATAGGAATATGGATTCAGTATCATGCTATTAGCAATAATGTACTATTGTATCACGACAGTACTTCTTTGTAAGGGATGCGTTTCTCAGTACAACTAACTACATGTTATTTTTCAGTAGGGCTGTCATTTTATGTTCGAAAATCGATTGCACAATCGATTGGACCAACCAAAACAAGTTTCGAAAACGAAAATAGGGAATCGATTTTAACGGCCTTCCCTCGGAGCGCGTTCAGCTCGTCACGATACGCCTGCAGCGAATGCGCGTCACACAGCAACTGCAGGCTCTGACAAAAACACATAACAGCAAATTATACTTCTGCATAATATGTCTCTTTTTACTACAAAAATGTCAATTCTGCCGGTATTCAGACAGTCTCATTCATACAGATACAGATTTGGGCTACGGTCTACAATCGCCTTTTTGTCAAAATTTGTTTGACATTTCTAATCGTAAACACAGCCATGTTGAAGCCTGCAGTAATGTTTTTCATTGATGTTATGGCAGTCCACTCTGCTTATTGTTTTTCAAGAATGTTGCTCTCCTTGTCATTGTGCACGAAACTTCACGCCAATAAATCATCAGGAATATTGCTGAGTTGTGCGCGTCTCAAGCGCCCTCTTTACATTCGTCCTAATGCCTGTTAGTTCTCCGTGGATTTGCCTATATTTGGCGTTTAAAATGGAAACGTCTTTAGACATGGTAAATCGATTTTACAATCGATTCAATGAACACTTGTGTCTCAAAAATCGAACAGGATTTTTTCACAAAAGTGACAGCCCTATTGTTCAGTGACTGCAACTACTTCCCAGAAGGGAGCGGTATAAGGCCCACCCTTGTAACTTCATCATGGGCCCTGCATTAGGCCAATACAATTTTTTTTAGATGCTGAAAATGAATTGATTTGTAACAGAGTCTGTATAGTCTATGATTGCCCACTCTGTGTAGTTAAATGCATTATGAAGCAGGGTTAATCAAGTTTGTCTCATGTCAGAGATGCTGATTACTTATGGTTCTTTCTTCCTCAAAGTTCCCAATGATTTTTTGATTTCACAATATGTCAGGGAAAGACAGAGAGAGAAAAAAAATCAATTTTCTCTCTCCATGATGATTTATTTATTGTCTCTGCTGAAGAGCTCCACTACTCCATCACAAACACACTCCAGGAATCCATAAGGTTGTAACCTCATCATAACAATTCACTGCCAAGCTGGTAAATCACTTCTCCTAAATGTCGCAGCTAGCATGAGGCCTGACTTTTGGGAGGCACTATCTAGCTAATCAGCGCAATCTGCTTCGAGCGCGTCTTAGAATAGCTGGCAAAATCTCCTCTAATCATGTAATTCATAAAACCACAATCAAAAGTGCCTCTCAAAGCATGTAAATGTCACCCTGTCGGCTCACGGCCCGGGGTTTCAGGACACAGCAATTAAGCTCAACTACCGCCTGTCTCGCTGCCAAACACGAGATCTGTAGGCGATGTGCTAATTCCTTCAGCTAGTAGACTTTCCGTCTGCCTCATCTGTGCCATATATTCTACAGACAAAAATAAGAATAGAAACAATAAAGCTGTAATATGAAAAAGCAATAGATTTGTCCGCTGCTTAGCTTTACACAAGGGAAGCCACTGTCGAGACAATCTGAAATCGATCATTTTCATTATTGAGGTAATTTTGAAGGACACAGACAGAGACACGCAGAGGAAGAGCGAGGCTCTATTATGATACTTATCCCTAACTAACCCACACAGTTCACTTGTTTTTTAAAATCTACTGTACTTAAAAAGACATTCAAAAAGACTTAAAAAGTCAAGGAAATTAGATGGGATTTTCAAGTTGTACATTGTATTCCCTCCAAGTCTTTTGAGTTGAGTGAAAATGAATATTAAAGTATTTTTTATACATTCTGTTATGTTGAACTGAAAGTTTTAATATGTTGTCTTGTTCTAAATGATTAATTAAGGGGGGATTTTCTAAAATTAAGCAATAATTATAATATATCTTAAAATATGGAGACATTTTCTGCAAATGTTGCTATTATCATTTTTTAAATTAAAGTTATGGTGTCATTCATCTATTGCGTCAGTGAATCACATGGTTATGTGTGATTTTCGCATTTTGTCAGCAGCACACTTCAACACCTAGAAATACTGAAGAGCTAGAGGTGATACATGACTGTCAGCGAACACATAGTGTATGGAGTGCAATTTTAACACCACTGCGAGATGCATCAGTAAATAATCTAACCGCACTGGAATTTAAAAGTGAAGAGAGATTCAGTGGAAGTCTGGCAAAGTACACATTTCTTTTTGATTCTCGTTTCAGACAAGCAAGGCCATTTCTGGACTTTTAGACTTTTTTTTTTTCAATGTGTTTTTGGTAAATGTAGATTACCGATCAAAAATTTTAGGTCAGTAAGTTTTTCAAAGAAACTAATACTTTTAAAAGTGACAGTAAAAACATTTATAATATTTCAAACCTATAATATTACATTTTCAACTGTTTTTAACATTGATAATAAAATTAAATGTTTATTGAACACCAAATCAGCATATTAGAATGATTTCTGAAAGACCATGTGACACTGAAGACTGGAGTAATGATGCTGAAAATTCAACTTTGCCATCAGTATTACAGTGGTGCAGGCAAGGAAGAGGGGAAGGAGACGTGGATTTGATCACAGCCAATTTACATTTTAAGCAAAAACACAAAAACAAAGCAGGTTCTCCAATAAAGAACAAGGCTTAGACACAGGAAAAAACGTAACAGCTTTGCGATGTAGTGTAGGCAAAGATAATAATGGACAAAGATCTGAACAAACCTGAGGGCTTAAATACAAGGAGATTGAAGGGGTGGAAGGCTGCGGCACAGCTGGAGGCCTGGAAACCTGTGGCGATATCAGGGTGAAGTCTGACCAAGGTGGAGCCTGAGGGGCGAGGCAGACTGGTAGAGCCAGTGGCATGACGGTCCATGGTGGAGACGAGGGAGCATGGAGCAAGGAGGAGCCAAAGAGTTGAAATGGGGCCGGCAAAAGCAGAACTGAAGAGGTCGGCGGAGCCACCGTAGGCAGAGCTGAGGAACTGAAGGAAGCCAGAAGGTGAGGAGCTGGAGGGACTTGGCAGAGGAGGAGGGAGAGGAAGACTAGACGGGACCATCGGCAAGAAAGTAAACAGGAGACTTGGTGAAACCAGCGGCAACGAAGTAGACAGGACTGAACCGGACCAACGGAGACAGGACGCTTGGTGTAGACAAAGATAACACTGGGCAAATCTGAACAAAACTGAGGGCTTAAATACAAGGAGATAACGAGGAAGGGCAGGGGAACATAATTGTTAACTATAATGACAAATGCGTGGTGGGAAACAAAGGCAAATTGAATACAAACACAGGAAACAAGGAAGTTTGTCCAGGGACATATACTATGATGGTAGTTGAACAAACTCAGGGTTACATGATTAGTTTCAAGTTGACAAAACCAAACCAATTCATTGAGGCTTTGTTGCTACCATGATGCTGATCATCAACTTTCTCTGTCAACTCTTTGGCTTTGATCCTGAGTTCATGGAGCGTGTGCACATGAAAGTGTCACATCACTAGCGAACAGCCAATCACATGGTATAGGCCCTAGGAAACATGGACAAACTGGAAGTTCATGAATATATCATAAACATTAACATAAGGGCTGAAGTCCCAGGGCCAGGGCAAGGATTGGCTATGGAGGGAATTAAAATTATTCTCAGATTGACTGGCCATCAGGAGCACCTGAACTTTTTCCGGTGGGCAGATCGGCAAAACCCCACCACACCCCGACTTAAGTGCTGTTGGACCGGTGTCTCCAGCGCAGCACTGAAAAAAAACTTGCTTGACTCTTTCGTCACTCTATTGAAGTGATAATCATCCCTAGACGCTTGACCCATACAATTATGGGTATTTGCAATTGTGGTAATTACAATTGTTTCGATCCAGAGAGAACCACATAAAACTTTACCATGTTGTTACTAACACTGTAAAAAAAATGGCATTATGGTATTTAATATTAACTATCCCTATATTTAATATTGGGTAATATAAGAGCAATATAAGTCCCTTATATCTCCTCTCTGACAATACAAAATAGTATCAGAAAAAATATACATGATGCTATTTTAGAACTGTACATTTAAAATGATTCAGTAAATGCATAAGACGTATAAAAACTTCATCAAAATGAATCAAAGGTGCTTTGTATCGACATAAAGAACTTTATGGATTCATTAGGTCGGACTGGTATGCTGACATGGAAATCTATGAAAGGTCCCGTTTTACCACTCAGTGTCGCGGTTGACCAAACCAGAATCAAGTATTCCAGAGAGTAATGGTAAGTAGTAAAACTCGAAGTGGACACTTTGATACGATAATTTTTTTATAGCTCAAATAAGAAGTCCAAACTAAACTATTATTTATGGCCAAGAACCAAGTTGATTTTACATGTATTTGCATTTTTCTCTCATTGATTTTTGCTGGTTTTGGAGTGAAGACAGAAGCTCTGTGCATATACAGTTCTGTAGAGAGGACTGCAGAAACCAAACAGATCAGTGTCAGGAGACCAGACTCTCCGCTGTGCTGTCAGCTGTCTGGCTCAGCCCACGTGCCCCAGTAGATGTACACCCCTAGTGTTTCTCCGTGCAGCTCTATTAATAAAACATCAATGCCTCCAATGTGCAATAGCTGAATTGCTATCCTTTAAAACGGACATCCGAAAAGTTCACTACACTTTTTTTATTGCGTATTTTATCATGCGAAGGGATCAGAAATGACCTCTTTGTCTGAGAGCTGCACACTCTTTAGTATTGCCTCTCTCAAAAACTCAAAATAACATCCACTCTTTTCCTCTTACCTGTGGTTTGTGTCCCATTTTGCAAGATGGTCAAGAGAGTATTTATACCTCACCCTTTGAGAGGCAGAGATAAAATAGGCCATTTACACTGCATCACTGCCTCAGCGGGAAGCCACATTCGTTTTTCACTTTTAGAAACAGATTTTTTCTGCTCTATCTCTAAAATATTAGCTAATTATTTTTATTGGAATATAATCAAGCATGATATTGCAAATCAGACAAAATGACCCACCTCTTCTATTCATAAAATAAGCTGATAATCTGTTACAATAAATTTGTTGCTTTTTCACTTGTTGAAAAACTTTTTCACTTGTTGAAAAAAAAAAAAAATTGCTTGTAAACTTCAGTTTACTTGAGTAATGAGCTAAATAGACATAATCCTTAAACATTTTGTCACAACTTTAAAGATCCCCTCTGGTGAAAATCAACTTTTTAATGTTGTTTAAATGTTTATATGGTGTTTTCAATATGCTTTAAGACAAGCCATGTGCAAATTCAAAAGTCAACCGCATTGTTGAATATTTTCTCCTTAAAACTGCAGTGAAAACACGTTTTGAAATCGCTGGTGTTTCTCGCGTCAAAAATTATGGTTGAATCACGGAGGCTACACCAGATATTTTGCCAAGAGATTTCTATTTATTATTTTATACATGTATCAGACATAGAGAAACAGGCATAGCAGAATAAGGCTATAGGTGAGGAGGTCTTCATTCCAGATTTCTCTGTTCTTCATTTCTCTATTCCCTCACCCCATCATGCCAGCTGTAAATGGTTTCTCTGTGTTTCTCCTTCCTCACCCCCTCATGCCTCTATTTCTCCTTCCTCTCACCCCTTCATGCCTCTATGTTTATCTGGGGTGGTACAGTAAGATTGAGCTTATATACTGTACACCACTCTGGGACTTACAACTTTCTTGTTTGGTAGAAAAACATGTTGCTTATGTTTAAAAATGGAACGTATACCTCATGCTTACACATGGTACAATCCACTTTCCATATTAAGAAACGATTTCTCAGTGTATTCATTTGTGGTAAATTTGCATCAGTTGAAAAACATTCCTTTCCTTGTAAAGAACATACCAACTGTACACATTTGATGTATTCAATCATTGGAACATCTCTGCTCAGTGAACGTTGCATTGCACACATACCTCTAAGCAAAATATATAACTCTCCCAGATCTCTCATGAGCACACATGTACAACAGACTCTGACTTCACAAAATACATTATGAAATTATCATGAAAATGAATAATGAAAAATAATACTAAAAAATAACATTAAACAGTAAAATGTTTAGTCTTTAGCGGGCTTTAGCATATCATTAACTGCTGTGAAGCAGAGGAGTCTCAAGAGAAGCCAGGTTATCCTGGTATAATCTTCTGTTGATATGAAAAATTGGGTACATTTGAATTATGAATTGGGTGAAGTATGTATAGGCCTATGATGTATATTACAATGTAATGATGAACTTAATGCCTTTCTCCACTGACGTTCTGAGTTTTTCAAAGCGTTTCTATACTGATTGTTAGAAGGCAGCTGTCTGACTCTAAGATGGCAAACGGGAACATGATTTAGAATAGAATAGATTACACTTTAATTGTCATTGTGCAGTAGAACCATACAACGAAATTTGCTTGTGCAGCCTCTAAAACAATACTCACTTTCATATACACACTCACACAATAAATAAAATAAGAAAATATAAAAAAACATTAGCAGGGCATCCAACATTACACTGAAGTTCCATTGCATAGAGTCCCTATCTAGAAAGTGCAACTGTGCTGACTGGGGGGTGGGGGTGGGGGGGGCATGATTGTTCAGTTCGATTGTTCAGACGTAGAGAGCGATACGCATTACCATTCTGATACATCGACTTGTAGACGACCTTGTATGAGTGAATGGAGACGGGGCTCATTTGCATATTCATTCTAGTCTTGTTGTACAAACCTAAATTGTGTGAAAAAAAATGTCCTCATTTTAAATAGTTTTAAATCAAGATTTTTTTTTTGTAAGAAATTAATATTTTTGGAGTTTTATGAGCAAATAAATTATGGCAAAATGTTAATATTTGGCCGAACTATTCCTTTAATTATAAATTCAGTTAATTTGTGATCACAGGTGAATGTACATGTGCTATTTCACAACAGTTTTGAATAAATCTCAGATTGCAGAGTCAGAACTATCCATTTTATATAGGAGTTTATCTTTCACCTTCTTGGCATTAAAAAAGAAATACACAACCAGGATACGTTCTATAGGCCTAGATTTATTGTGCTATAAGATATAACTCTTTTGGAGAGGGTTATTATCACTTCACAGCAGGCTGTGTTCAGCCGTCAGTACAGCAAAGCAATGTTGAACTTTTTAGCGAGTGCAACTCCTGTAATTTGACTTGCGAGATGAAGAACAACTTCTGTTGCTCCGGTCTGTCAGGGTGTATATATCAGCTCGGCTGAAGAGCAAAAGCAAATTTCTGTCATGTTTTCTCTCGCTCAAAAGTGTGCAGACAAAAGACGTAGAGAAGATTGCAATGTAGCAGACGAGGGGGTTAAGATGTCAGCTTCCCCAACCACCTGTCCTCTTTCTCCTCCATCTCTCCTGCTAGTCTGATGCTCTGTGAAATGGATTCACTCAGTCCATCATCTAGTCCCCTGTGTGCATTAGAAGATTGGAGCCGCTGGAGTGGCCTTCATGCATTTAGAGAGGATTTGCTTTACTTAGAAAGCGCTAAAGGTGTTTGGTCGACGGATGTGTGTGTTGTCTGACTATATCAGTTTGTGTACTTTGTGTCTATTATCATAGTGAGAGTGAATGTTTGCGTATTTATGGATGCTATCTCAAACAGTGAAGGAAATTGCATTCTTGTCTTCCACTAATCCAGTGGTTGGGAACCATGGCTCATGAGCCAAACCTGGCTCTTTGACAAATCATGTGGCTCTTCAGGTCTCTCACCCTTTACCAACAAATGATCGATAAAAAAATTAGACACATCACTGGCGATGTGCAGAGACTGCCGAAAAAGCAGCCAATTACAATTCATTTGTGCCTAACGAAGTTAACTCTTTCCCTGCCATTGATGGAAATTTCCGTAATTTTTGAGAAAACGCTTCCCCGCCATTGATAGAAATTTCTGGCTTTCCGTGTTTTCACTGTTATACGGTAGGGGGCGCTATTAGGCATCTTCTGAAAGAGTCTCCTGATCTCAAAACAGGCAAAGAAGCAGGAACAAGCGATATCATATGTAATCATATGCATATGTAAAATAATGTGATCATCAACATTAAACAGCATATAAATCAAATATTACTGAATGAAATGTTGACCCTGGACGAGCTATAGGACTGTGAAGCTTTGGGGGTGTTGATGGACTCAATCTACTCCTATGTTTTGATCATCGTATTGAATCTTATCTGGATGTAGTCTTTGACAAAAACACAATTTTTATTGTTTTTAAAGCAGAGGTTCTGTTCTTTCTTTTGATACATTGCATATTCAGATATTCATACAACAAAATATTTTGGGGGCCATGAAACTTTTGTGAAAACTAAATCTGCCGAGCTTAAAAAGAGCAACCTCTGAGCAATAAAATATTGCTTAATAAAATATAAAATAATTAAGTCTTAATAGAGATTGGAGCAAGAGAATAAAGGGATGTTCTAGGTTTCTTTTTACCACATTCTAAGTTTTGACTCTTTTTCTCTCAAATACTTCTCAGGCCTCATTTGTGTCTTTTATTTCTCCTAAGGAATTTTAGGCAGGTTTGGTTTGATTTATACTAGGGCTGCAACTAACGATTATTTTGATAATCGATTAGTTGGTCAATTATTTCTTCGATTAATCGGTCGATTATTTCTTCGATTAATCGGATTTAAAAGCCCACTTTTATTTTATTGACAACCTATTGCCCAAAGCTGATTGAATGCTATGTAAACATATAGTGTGTATATATATATATATGTATGTTATATATATGTTAACTGGACACAGTATCCTGTTACTGTCATTTCTTTATCCTGTAAATGTAAGAAACGTCTTACATATCCAATTACACGCTGTTATCCCTTTACAATTACCACTCTCATGAATTACATGTTGACATTTAAACCAAAATTTAATGTCCAACAACACATATTTCAGCTAAATTAATATTGTTGCGCTGAATTTTAATTGTCTCCCTCTAATGCGTCCTGTCTGTTTGACGTGCATGCACTCACCGCGTTGGATTACATACCTTACCCGCAGCAGTTTACTCCACTATATTTTTCTATGCATTTTGTCCATAGAAATGCATTATTCAGTGCTGTAATTGGATGTGACTAGCGGAAGTTTTCCGTGCACTGTGGGCAGACGCGACTAATCGTTAATGACATTCGTTGTCGATGATTTTTATTATCGATTATTACAATTTTTGTTTTTGATTAGTTGTTGCAGCCCTAATTAATACGAACTCTGGCATGATGGTTCTGTTAGCACGGTTCATTTTGAATAAGGGTGAACGCTGTAATCCGAACCCTGGTGCGCACCAAACAAGCGGACTGAGACCGCTAAAAACATGGGGCTCTGTCTGCTTCCAAGCGATCTCTGGTGCGGTTCGAATGGAATATGAACGCAACATGGACCAAATATATGTAAAGAAACCAAAAACGGGAAGATGAGATTCATATTCGTGATGTTGCCCACAGTTCGATACAGGCATCAGAACTGCGTCTCCTTGCACAAAGAGTGTATTTGTGTGTGTGGCGGAGGGATCCCTGTTGTTTTGACTCCTTTACACATTTTATAAGCTCTTCACGAGTTCTCAGCTGGTCTAAATACCATCATATGTAGGCTACGCACATTCAACGAGCGCATTTAGCCCAGCACACAGCATTGTTTTGGATGTTCGTTAAGTTCCATCTCGAAATATAGGCTATGTCATAAAAGCTGACCAATTGGGTTGTGAACGTATCCCTATGCCTTTAGGTTCGGTGTTAAACATGCCAATATGAATGCTAAGCAGACCAGAACTTCTCCTCTGGGAGAGCACCTCTGCCCTTTCCCACCCTATTCTCAGCTCCAGCAATGCTCAAAACAAAAGGAATGAACAGAGAGAACAAGGAGAGATGTTGAAGGGTTGGGTAGGACTCTCTAAGACAAAGCCATGAGATTTGAGCGAACAGTCTCTGTTGGGTAATATATGCTTTTACACTTAATTTTCTTTGATGTCACTCAAGATTTTTGACAATGTCAAGTTAGAAAGAGGCTAATCACAGTCTTTGCTTGGTCTCCCTCCACCATCCAGGCCTTTTAAAAGGAAACAAAGAGCCACTTTTATGTGATCTTGTTTTTTTCTACCTGAGCTCAAAGCCACACGTGTGCATCTAATGGAATGTCTTCTCAGTAATCCAGGTCACTCTTCCCAGGTCCTTGAAAGCAGGATGTTTACTTACAAACAAAATATACTCTCTACACCAGCTTTTCCAATTCTGCTCATTGATAAACTCTCTGAATTACAATTTCACAGAAAAAAAAGCTAATTCAGAGACTCATACACTACTACACATTCATGCTTGTTCAAATATTTCACATTCAAATATTTGTCACCCGTAAATTCCACTTATAGATAATCAAAGGCCATGTACACATTAAAGCTGCATGACAGATGTTATCAAAGTATTTTACAGAAAAGATGAAATGAAAATGTTACATTATAAAAAGTTTTTATTTTTTAATCTTTTTTTTAATCTCCAAACCTAAAAGCTTTATAATGTTAAAGATTACAATTCCAAAAAAATTTTCTTTTTTTTTTTTATCAAAGAATCCTGAAAAATATTAAAGTTTTCCATAAAAATATTAAAGGGCACCTATTATGACTCTTTTCACAAGATGTAAAATAAGTCTCTGATGTCCCCAGAGTATGTATGTGAAGTTTTAGCTCAAAATACCCAACAGATAATTTTTTACAGCATGTTTAAATTGTAATTTTTGGGGGCTCAGAAAAACGCGCTGTTTTAGTTTTTATATTAACTTATTTTTCATCTTGCTTTTATCCACTATTAATACAAGCCTGCTGTAGCAGACCCTGTCCGAATGATGACCAAAATATACTGATGAGTTCAATGAAGTTTAATGTAAGTTACATCACACAAAAGATGAAGCGTTAGTTTGACTCCAGAGAGTCACAGTAAGAGCTGAATAAACAGTATAAGAAGTGAGCATTAAAGTCTTATCCATAAACTCTCTCTCTCACCCTTTCATTATCATCAACATACACAGCGAAGTACACAAAACACTCATTACAACTTAACAGTAAACAAATATTAAACACACTTTTTCAATGACTCGATGAGCTGTCATAAAGTGCGCGCTCTCACTTTCATTTCTGCCGTGATCAGTCACGTTAGGCCTGTCGCTCCGGAGACCGTAAGCTGGATCACAAACAGTACAGATCCATCCTCGAGTAACAGCGAGAGTAAATGAAGACTGCTATGTTCATTCTTACATCCAACACCAAAACACCTCAATCGCTTAGGAGACATTCTTGTCTACAGCTGCTCAAGCGTCGAAACAATGGCAGACTCTGTGTCCAGCTCACTCAGGGTGGGTCTATGCTCAAACTGCAGTGTCAATCAACAGTCGTGGGAGGGGCCTGTGCAAAGTGACGTCACATTGGCCCGAATCTGAGAACAGCTCATTCTGAGACAGTGCTTATGATTTATGGGGATTATAAAAAAGCACTGGGTGGATTTTTATCATTATAAGGTGGTTGTGTACACACACTGCCAACACACATTTATGTTCAAACACCATGTAAAAGTACATTTTGCATAATAGGTGCCCTTTAAGCAGTAGAACTGTTTTCAACTGATACTACTAAGAAATGTTTATTGAGCACCAAATCATCATATTAGAATGATTTCTGAGGGATCATGTGACACTGAAGACTGGAGTAATGATGCTGAAAATTCAGTTTTGCCGAATAAATTACATTTTAAAATGTATTTAATAGAAAACGGTTATTTTAAATTGTGAGTTAACACTATTAATGTTTTTGTTTTGTTTTTTACTTTATTTTGATCCAATAAATGCAACATTGCTGCCCATTACAGACATTCTAAAAAAAAAAAAAAAAACACTTAAAAGTGTATATTTTAAAAAGTATAGTAATTATATCAAATAACATGAACCAAATAAAATGTATATAGCCTACTTTGTTAAATGTGAAAGCGCGAACGTTTTGGATACACACACACACACACACCACACATTTTTATTTTTATTTTTATTTTTATTTATTTTTATTTTTAAGACGTGTGGTGTGTGTGTATCCAAAACGTTCGCTCTTTCTGAACTTTAGAGGGAGTGAGATGTCTGCCTTCATTGGGAGTAATTTCCTGGCCCTGCATGTGTGGGCAGTGAGATGTAGGCAGGCTGTTTCTGAGGAGCTTCTCGTTGCTCTCTCACGGGCATGTAGTGCTGCAAAATTCCATTAACAATCTCACAGCTCGGACGCGACTGCACACTGAGTCTGGCCGCACAGGTGGGCTGTCATCTCCCGATAGAAGAGCAGCCCCTCTCTGCTCAGTACTACCGTCCTCCCGTGGCCAGCCGTGTAGGATATTCTGGCAATCCGACTATAGTGAGAATTGGGGTTAACACAACAGGAAGGTCCTGTGATTTCCTGGAACACAATAATAACAGCGCCGAATAAGATCTGAATCTCCCATTCTGCCTATCACCAGAAAGAAATGCATTATGAGTGGTCTATTTAAATTAGCAGAAGTGTTGTTAGTTATATGTTCTCTATTATTTAACTGGCAAATAATGGACTATAAAATGTCTCACGATTTTTATTTCCACTGCACTTGTGTTTCATTAGCGGTGGTGAATGGTGATTGTTACTTCTGTAGGGGGCGGCAAGAGTATTATGGGTGTATCATTGAATCGTTTACTCAGATTCGTTCACACTGATTCATTCAGGAACAATACATGGCTACTGCGTGCTGCTCTGAGACGTGTAACAGTCGTTTTTGCGGTGGCTTTTTGGAATACTTTGGTTGGAGCAAAAATAGACAAGGTAACTGTCAATATTTAATACTCAATAAATATTAACTTCTTGCATATTGAAATGCTGTAGTAGGCTATAATAGGCCTGGCCTAGCAGCTAACACACTAGTGCTGTTTTACTTAAAATCACGTGGTGTGCATAGTGATGAAATGTGCTTTCTATTTACCTATTATTTTTCCTAACGAGAGTACCAGAACCACTTCCTAGTATCCCAACTCAGTAGTATACGTATGAACGTTTTAAGAACGTTTTAAGAAAGAGTTAGACAATAATTTAGTTTTATAGCGTCGTCTTCAGTAGAAAAATTGCGTTAGATTTGGAAAGTTCGATCCGTTAATGTGAATCCGTTCAAACTGTACGGTTTGATGAGTCATTTTAGAAATTTGGTTATTTGCATTGCCAACCGAAAAAAAGTTTCCTTTTGTCATGTTTTAAATATCAAATTTTGTGTATTCAATTATTTTTAGTATTAGTATTAGAAAAACATGCATAAAAGTTATTGTTATTATTATAATTTTTTGTAATATTGGTGCGTTAAATAAATGAAAATTATTAAATATTTATTCAGTAACGGTTTGGAAAACATGCAATCATTATTTTAATAAACAAGAACTGCATTGGTTTAAATGATTGTTCCTCTGAAAACAATAACAAAAAAATAAATACATAAATTCAAAGGTGAAAAAAAAAAAATCAAGATTATTTTTAATCAAGATTTTTTATTAGCTGTATCATCCAGCCTTTCTAGTTGCCCGGCTGCATAAATGAGTGCTTATTTTGTGAGTTCCCACATTCTAAACAAATAGATTTAATTGTACTGGATTAAAATTGCACTGACATGTCTGTGTCACCTCAAATAATTTAGCTAATAAAAATTATCCCAATGATGCAGCATGTTTATCGCATAGTGCCTGTAAATATTATTTCAGCTGTGAGTTAGACATGCACCACAAATATCCAGGTCAAGGACTATTGTTCTCTCACACACACATATACACCCTCTCTCTCTCTCTCTCTCTCTCTCTCTCTCTCTCTCTCTCTCTCTCTCTCTCTCTCTCACACACATTGTATCTTGTATCACATTGTACATTGTATCTCATCTCTTTCTCAATTTCAGTGGTCATGACATTAAAAACTATCAATTTGTGGTAAAACACTTTTTGGTTGTGCTCCCCCAAGGCATTTCCACAGTAACCCCTGACAGAAACCACCAAGACATTTGTCATTGCACTTTTTCTTTGCTTTTGTATATCCCTGCAAATGTCATTTGAAATGAGAATCTATTGGTGGGTTGGATTACATCGGATGCTCTGTGCCGTGCGTCTTACAGCCTGTCATAATTTCTTTGCCCCAAGGTGGCCGTGACATTTGTTGTGGGTTCAGAAGTTCACCAAGAGACCACGAATGACTTCACCCAAATCGGGAAACCTTTTCTAATGGGAACAGTAGCTCTCGGTAAGACAAACCTCTCTTATTGTTTTCCCCCCAAAAAAATTATTTGGACACTTATGTCACACTCAAAAATGCAATTTCATTGCATCAGAACCAAAACATCAAGTGACACATCACCATCTAACAAATGATGCTGTAGCTTCTCTCGGAACAAACTTAATTTTTGCAATGGCTTTTAAAGTCACCACCATCAAATAAAATTTTACAAGAATGTTGCAGTGTTTATTATAAATTATTTATATGTGGACATCATAGTTCCTTCCTTCTTAAGCAACGGCATTTCATTCACTCACATGACATCGTAGCAGTGTTATTTTAGTATCACTTAAATACTATTATAGTTTTTGTTAATATTTAATTTAGATTTTATTTTTCTGTTTTCACTTTATTTTAGTTTAAGTTTTAGTAATTTTGTTGTTTTTGAAATTTTTAATGTCTGTAACTTTTACTTATTAGTGTTAGTTTATTTAGTTTTAGTTATTTTAGCATTTCGTTAAACTAAAATCAAATAAGAAATGTTGTTTTATATTATTTCAGTTAATGTTTATTTTGTTTGAAGAGACGAAAATGATTTTTCATTGTTTAATTATTACTTTTAGTTCAAAATAATTACCTTGGATCAGAAACAAAATAAAGTCTCGCCCTACAGTAGGTCACAATAGAGAAGAAAAGCTGATTGCAATTTCTGTTTCATGCCAACTTAACCAACTGGCCATGAAGTCAGTTCCATTTGCATTAAGTACTTTGTACTTAATTTTGAACAATAAGTCCATTTTTTGGCATGTTTAAACCAAACAAACTTCATTTTTGGGACTATTTAGCTTGAATTGTGTGTTTGTGTCTTAAAATGAATGGCCCTTGGATTTGTATTTTATGGAATGGAATGGTATTCATACATTTTTAAATTGAACTGAAGTGTCCAGATGCTTTCTGATGCCAGTGTATTCCAGGATGAAGAATATTTTGTTTCTCTGTTCGTGTAGTGTGTGGGCAGTGGCAATGTCAGTGTGTTTGGGTTTAGTGAAGTGAAGTGAAGAGATTTGGAATCTGTAGAGACACCAGTGTGTGTGTTCATTGCAGCTGGTGTGCTGAGCAGTTAATGAAAGTACCTCTCGAACCTTATCACTGTGACAATGTAGATGTTAGCCAGGAGTCCAGGGAATTCTCTCTCTGTCCCTCTCTCTAATCCTGTTAATTGGCTGCCACACTCAGAGCTGTAAGGTCCTGAGGCAGCCAAACCTTGCTGGCCCGCAGGAGGCTCCTGTCAACAGAACAAACAAAATCCGCCTGCGAGAGTCTCACACATCGCCTTGCTCTCATTTACAGCCAAAGCCACTGCGACACCTTTGAATAGACAGCTGCTTGCTCAACGGCTTTTTTAAAGGGCCCAGCACACGCCCCTGTGGAACCTCCAGGCACCTAATGGGCGTCTGCTTTTAAGGAGTCACAAGGCCAGGCTTTGTTTATAGTGACAGCTAGGGGAGTCTATCTGTCTCTGATCCAGCTGACAAGAAGGGAATAAGATGGTCCGGTATCATACAGGAGCACTTTACAAAAAGAAAAAAGGGCGGGGGAGATGCTTATAATGCATGTCAGCATACTGTGCGGCGGTTACAAGGTAGGTTGTTAGTATCTGCTTGGTTAATGCAGATGCTGTAGAATAGGTACAAAAAGTGGAGCAGTCTCACAAGGGCCCACCGTTTGGTTTATTTGTCTGAAATCTGGTTTTGGGCTCTCGGGAGCATCTGCAATTACAAGGGCTCTTACCTTTCGCTGTGCGCCATCTGTTGTAATGTACTGGGTTTAGTCCCCTGCTCCTCGTTCGTATTTATCTTACTGATGATTTTCATTTGGTGCAAGAGAAAACACAGTTGTGACTGTCAGCACTTTTAAGAGAACATTTATAGAGCTGCTTTCAATTCCCTAGATTTTTTATAAGAGTTACTAACACTGAGGGTAGACTTTTAAAATGGACCGTTTCATTTAGACCTTTCATTCGAAGCCATTTTAAAATGCAAATAAACTCACAACTGTGACTGCACGTTTTAAATTAATGCGGCAAGTTGCTATATGGAAACTGTAAACAGCCTATAGTTAGTCTAATAAAGAATATTAGGCCTACATGACAGGAGAATTTTAAATTAAATTGATAAAATAAAACATAAAATGTATTTATTTAACAAGCTTTTATTGTGTTTTTTTTTTTTTTTTTTTTTTTTTTTGTGGGGGTATTTAAAAAAAAATTGTATTCACATCTCTAAAAATATTCTTTAACCATTCCTCTATAAGTATTTCATTGCTTACTGCTTTAGTTACAAGTTGTTCCTGAAAAGCTTATATGTGGTCGAGGGAATATTATAGTGTACAATTTTTTTTTTTTTTAATTTCCATTTATCAAGCCAGCCAGAGGAATGAACCTAAATGGTGTTTATGTAACACTTTTCAGCCATTTATTTAATTTAATAATTCACTGTAAATGTGTTTCATGTTGTGACATCTAAATTATCTGGTTTTAATAAATTAAAAAAAATCTCTTCAATATGATTGAATCAGCTTTAATAGGTTCTTACACCATCAAAAATAATTTTTAATGGTAAGTTTAGGTAGCTCATTAAGCTATAAATTGCATTTTCAGTTAACAGTGGTTAAGAAATGTCAACAGTATCTTGACTAATATGTTTCTTCCAATCAGGTGGGATTGTCAACGTCATGCCTTTTTTATTTTCTGAAATCTCCCATGTTAAAACACAGGTAATATTATGATAATTAATATCATATGTATCCCTTTTGTTGTGCATTAAACTGTGTCATGAGGATTCTACATTGTAATGGAAGTATTTTGGACAGGTCTTATGGTTCAGAAGAGCTGTACTAGGGGGACTTGCCACATGCACAATCTTAAATATATTATGGTAAGTTTTGATTTTATTTATTTTTTTATAACAAATATATGAGCTTTTTATTATCATCATTATTAAATGCAGGACATTTAAAGAAATGGCTAATCCAAAATGAAAATTGTCTCCATGTGCTCACCCTCATGTCATTACACACATATGACTTTCTGCTACGCAAAAAGGAATATTGACAAAGCTTTCATTCCATTCAATGAAAGGATATCCAAAAATGACAAAAAGCTCCATATAATTACCAAAAAAGCAGTCCACCTGTGCACTATATGCCAAGCCTTTTAAATATAGCACTATATTTTTGTGTGAGGAACTGACCGAAGAGATTTTTTCGGTGAACTATCCTTTTAATGCTTTTTTAATATTATGCATAGTCAACTAAATGGAGTCAATATGAAGCCAGCTTCAAGTTCTCTTTTGTTACAAAGGTGATGTGTCCTTCAGTTTAATTGAAATGTAGGACTACTGTCAAGTTCAAAGTTAACAATACAAAGCCCTCCTTGCTCATTTGTCACAGCAAAAGCACTTACCGTTTTTAAAATAACCCAGAAAGAGCTGAACCAAATGACTTCCATCTCAAGTACATGCAGACGTCCGTGGCTCGTCTCCCTCCTGAGCTGGCCGCTTGTCCTCCATTCCTGATGTCTCTCTGATTTTAGCACACCCTGAAAAACTCTCCAACACACTGACGTTTCATCTAATCATCTGGAAAGAAGTTATTGAGTTACCAATCAGCACTATGTTACTCAGGAGACCCAAAGCAATTATGTTGGAGCAGATGAGATGAAAGGAGACTGATACAGGAGATGAGATCTCATGTCAGCCTCTTCGGAGACCCAGAATGCACTGCTGCACCCCTGCCACTATGGCAGAACTTTGTCTTTCTCTCATATCACTGAGATTTACACTCATCCGCTGATAGAAGACAGTGTTTCAACTTGTGTTTGGCAATGGAAAGCATCATCTTTCCATTCCAGCTAAATCGATTGTTATCTGAAGATTTGTTTCGACACATTGTTTACTCAACAGAGACAGGATTGTCCACTTAGAGTGTGTTCACACTTGGCAGGTTTGGTTTGATTTGATTGAAACAAACTCTGGTATGATTGCTCTGTTAGTACGGTTCATTTGAATAAGTGTGAACGCTGCCATTCAATCCCTGGTGCGCACTGAAAAAGTGGGTCTCAGTCCACTTCCAAATGAACTCTGGTGCGGTTTGAATGAAATATATGAACACAACAGACCAAAGACATGGACCAATGTCACAAGATGCAACCATAAAAAGGACAGAATGCTCAAGCATACCTGTTTTTCCCCCGTCATAGGAGCCATGTTGCCCATTACAGTTTCCATACAGGCGTCGCAAACAACATTTCCTTACAGCAGATCTTTATTTGTGTGTGTACCGGAGGAATTCCTGGCACTGTTTTGACTCCTTTACACATTTAATAAGCTTTTTTGAGTTCTCAGGTGGTAAAAATACCATCATATCTACGCACATATAACAATCGCATTTGGCCCAGCACACAGCAGTGTTTTGGATATTCGGTAAATTCGGTTTTTGGTTCGAACCAAGAGAACCGTACTACAAAGGTGAACCCACTACACCCTTAGTTCACCTAATAAAAAAATCACCGCTATTTTTGAGACAGCAAGTCTTTTTTTTTTTATGTTGTAAAACTTTACAACATAAAACACATATCAGCCAGCATTTTCTCTGGCATTCTTCTTCAGGCCTAATTCTGGTACACAGTTTGAGCCACCACAGTAACAGGGTATTTGATTCAACTTCCCATGTCCTGGTTACATGAGCTCCTGCTTCTTTGTAGCTTTATTTGATTTGCTGCATCTAATCCAGACGTATTTACTCTTTCCTCAGCCAACATGCTTGTTTGATTTAACTGTATTCGGTGTCACCCAATTTAACCGACTGAACTCTCACGCCATCATTTCTGGCCAGATGCGCTTAAGGCCCATGTTCCAGCACCGTGCAACCTCTGTGAAGGTTTTATTTATTTTTTTTACTTGTCATCCATTACATCCACTTTCTTCTGAAGCTTGACAGATTCAGCCCTCCTCCTTTATGGCTCAAATCGGCATCATGTGGTCTTTTTTTAGAGATATTAGACAGCTACTGCACATCTCGTCTTTCTATCAGCCTTTAGATGTTTCTTTTTCTAAACAGGTGTGGATATAATCATCAGATCATGCCCAGAATAGATGCAGTGCAGTATCTTACAGCTCAAGTGTGTAATTTTTGATGTTACTTAAAATACTTTCTCTTATCCAAGCTTAATATGCAGAGACATTGTAATTTGTTGGCTGATTCCTGTGAGATGTGTACAAAGCAGCATTTAAAAAATAATCTTGTTTGTGTAAAAATATTGACAAGCAAAACTGCATAATTATTTTTAAATAACGTCTTGAATTTATTTATTATTATTTTTTAAACTTTAGTGGCAAATTGTTTTGTCTTATCAGGACTACATTTAGTGAGTTAACATTGTATTAAGGATATATTTTTTTTTTTTTTTTTTTTGCATAAAAATATTTAAACATCCCTACAACAAAATAAATAGCCTCACGGGCAACACTCCGGCATCAAGTGATTTCAATAAAGGCAAAAATGCAAAAAATAATTATTGGTGATAAGCAAAATTGCATGACAAAATTCATAGAATATATCTTTATTTATATAGTAAGTGTTATTTATACTAACTTAACTTTTTATTGCTTATTTGGTAAGTAAATCTTGTATTAAGGTTTAGGTATTTTTACTTGATTCAAATACCAGCCAACCAACCAATCGACCCCACCAACCCAACCAAAAAGCCTGACAGCCACATTTCTTTAGCCAATGACCTGACTTTGGGGGTGTGACCATCGGTTTGTCTGACTAGTGACAGTTTGGACAGTGTTCAGGAAACATGTTTGTACATGGTAATTTTTTACAATTCCACTTGATAACATTAGTAGTGCAGAAATAATTTACTTTAAAAGGGTCCTATTATGTTTTTCCACTTTTTCCACTTTAGTTAGTGTGTAATGTTGCTGTTTCAGGATAAAAAAAGATCTGTAATGTTTCAAAGCTCGAAGTCCACTCCAAAGGGAGATATTTTATTTAACAGAATCCCCTTTTCAAGAACTGCAACGAACGGCTCGTCTGGACTACAAAGTGATTTTAGTGTTTTTTTTTTTTTTTTGGCTTCAAAAATGCTCTTCAGAAACCTATGGGTGACATCACGGACACTACGTCCATATTTTTTACAGTCTATGATATTTACACTAGAGAAGAACTCGCAGTTATGGAAGGGCGGGACATTTCCCGTACACACGCTAATCGCTGCCAGTCACAACACATTTCGGATGGAGGGCCTTCATCAAAATCGGCTTGTTCGAGTCAGACAGGGGAGAGAGGTGCTATAACAATGTAAAATATGTGAAAAACAATGTGTTTTTTTATAACAATCAAGCATGAAAACATATTCTGGTACACCCCAAATACAAAATCAGGACTTCATAAAAGGGCATAGAATTCAAACCCCTTTAAATTACATTGTGTAATGTAATACTGTACATCTAAACTGCATAAATTATTTCCAAATTCTTACATAATTTCAACAAGCAACAGCTCTTTTTAGATCAGTTTTACAGATTTGTTTGTTCTAACCTGTTTCTGAAACAAAAAATGACTTGGCCACAACACTGTGGATTCATTTCAGCATAATTTGCCTCAATATCACACACATCTTCTTGATTTCCCAAAGAAATGTAACTCCCATTCACTCATTGATAGGGAAATCTGCCCTGTTTAATGTGCTTTTATCAGCACTTTGCATCAGTGCTCTCACCCCAACCTGTCAACTGCAGAGCGATTTTCCTTTTTCTTAGTTTGCCAGCTCATAATTGTATCATCTAATTATCGAAATGAGCATAATTTTATTTTGCACCTTCTATTCAGAGAGCAGAGGAGGAGAGCTTCTCTGGTTTGCATTGAGATCTTCTGAAGCATAGCTTGTACAGATTAGAAGATAAATCTCCGGTGGCCGCTGGAGAGCGAGGAAAACCGTTTTATGAAGTTGTGTGTTGCCTTTTGAAGCAAATGCTTTTCCTTTGATTTTTGTCAACTTTTTCAACTTTTTTTTGTCAGTCTTTTTTTTTTTTGAGGCTGATCTTTTATCTTTTTCCTTTTTATCTACATTCACAATATCAACCTAGTTTTACTTGGGCACTGATTCTTAACCAGGGGTGCATCTACCCCGAAGCGATACTTTAGGAGGCTTTAGAGGGGGTGGGGGGCTGTCAGAGGTTAAAACTTCTGATGAAACTGTTTGTAATTACTAATTGTCGGAACACAAATGAAGACCTTTTTGATGAAATCTGAGAGCTTTCTATCCCTCCATAGACAGCTATGCAACTACCAATTCTTGAGCTTCAAAAAGTTCATAAAGAGATTGTAAAACTAATCCATATGAATTGATTTAGTCCAAATGTTCTGAAGAGACTCAAGCGCTTTGTGATGAATAGATTGAATTTAGGCTTTTATTCACATTTAAGTATTTATCAGCAAACAGAAACGCAGCCGAACCTGCTTGATGCGCGAGAAAGAACCTCTAGTTTTAAGAAGAAAATACTCAGCAATGGTGTTGACTTATGAATTTGCACATGGATTGTCTTAAAGGGGTCATGAACTGCATTATTTTATTTTTAAAATGTTTCCGGGGGGGCACTTATAATGGTATTATGATTTTACATAAAATATAGTCATCATTTAGAAAAATAAAAAATAAAATTCATACCCTGATTTTAGCCCTCTGATTTGAACGCTCTTTTTGAAGGGGTGTGTCTGCTGTGAGACTTGTAACATGAGACTGTGTTGGCTAACATCTTTGCATATGAAATAGCGAAGTATTACATGTGGAACAGTGGATTCTCTTGAAAAACTTAAGCACATTTTTACTATTACAGCTCTCAAGGTTAACTAAGAAAAGTGTTGATTATAACAATTATATTTAGATCTATAGCATTATATTTAGATCGTGGCATGAAAGGTTGCAGTGATGAGCATGTAGCCGATCACAGACATGTTGTGCTATAACAAAAGCTGTTTTTGGACTAACAAGGAAATTTTCAGTTCTGAAACACAGGATATTCTGTTAGTATGATGACCTCTAATATGTCAAAAACTCAAGGAACATTTGATTGCTCAGTTCATGACCCTTTTAAAGCATATTAAATACACCACATAGACATATAAACAACATTCTAAAACTTGAATTTCACCACAGGGGGTCTTTAATTATGTTGTTAACCCCGCAGTTTTGGACAGTTGTGTAAATTAATATTATAAAAAAAAACCTTTTGATTTTTAGACATTTGACCTAGTCAGCAGGGCTAAGCAGCATTCGTAACTGATAAACCTGCCATATACTGTAACTAATCTACAGTGTCTCGTTTCATTTCTGTGTCCTGGCAGCATTCATGCCACTGTTTCATTTAGAATAGAGTTTTGAAAAAGAGGCAATGTTTTACAAATAAAGTACATTTATAAAACACCTTTGTTGAAGACCACAGATTTATTTTAATCTGCTTTGAGGACTGTAATTTGTAATATACAATTTATATAATATGATATATAAAATATGTGATTGTATTTTACATCGTATTTTATAAATTGTATATTCATTTGTAATATATACAGTAGAGTATCACTTACTTTCACCTTAGGTCATGGCTGCTTCGATCCCCAACTAAACCTCGAAGGAGGTATCTGCTCTGAAACAGTTGTTTCTGTCAGCCGCTGATGTCATCCTCTGCGATAGGGCCTATCGAACGTATACATCACCACCGCAGTGCCTCTCTTGTCAAGCTATGCGTTACATATCGCCATTCTGACATTTAACAAGTCACTCTTTTGTCATCTCTGAGGAACGGCGCTGCTAATGTCTCCTGCTACTGATTTAGTTTGCTTTGGGTGGCTGCTGTCCTATTGTAATTGAGTCATCAGTGACGGAGCGGTCGGAGTGGAGCTGGCCTGCGGGCACAGCATTAATGAACCCTGCAGCCAGTGCAGCTTGGGCCGTGATGACTATGACTGATGAGTGATTGCTGGTGGATCCTGCCATGCTAGATTTGTCACCAAAATGAGAACCACCCACCCTGCCCCCCACTCTGACTCCTGCGAGACAGAGCATCAAGAACGTCACACAGCCTGTTTGTCAAATGATTGAGTCTTCAAAACAAGCTCAAAACCATCAAGCTGTGACGCATCACGTCTGAGGAGCACCATAAATCGGACGACGTTTGGAAAGCGACACCGCAATTGATATGAATGCATTGCCGTATAAACGCCAGCATAGTCCTGATGGAAGTGCGAGGGGGATGAATGGCGCCGCTGTCATTATTAACGCTCGTTAGAGTAAGCCACGGCTTGTAATCATTTCTGGTCGTATGGAGTGTAAGGACTTTGTAAATCATCCAAAACTCATGGAGTGTCATTAACCCTGAGTGGCTGTGTTAGCAATCTAGACTCCATGATTGACAGACTACTTCACCATCAGGTAACTCACTCGCTCTGTCTTTCTCAGAGGGCCAGTTGAGATACTCTGAGTTTTTCAGATATCAGTTATTACAAACCTGCTCTTTACAGTTTCTCAAAGTTCTCAAGATTGTTTTGCTTTGCTTCAGGAGAGCTGACACGTTACACTACATTTCAATGTTTATTTTTTTATTTTTTTGAAAAGTTGCATATTTGTGCAGTTTTCCCCAACTTTTTTTTTCTCCTCACCACCCTGCTAAAGAAACCAGCTTAGACTTTGTATAGAAGGTGCTGACCAACTTGCAACCAGTTAAAACCATAAAATATTATTTTGGGACATTTTAATGCAAGTAACAGGCCTGCATTGCCCATGCTTTATATTTTTATTTCTCTATTTTAGAAGTTATGTGTTTTTTTTAACCACCACACTCCAACATGTCAGCTCACTATCATGCTGAGGAAACCATCCTAGACCTGGTTTAGAAGGTGATGACCAGTTTAATCCTGGTTTTTGCCAGTCACTCGCTAAGGCTACGCTGGTCAGGTTGGTATACCCACAACAATAACCATCTAAACCAGGGTTCCTCAAATATGGTCCTCTAGGGACACTGACCTGCAGAGTTTAGTTCCAACCCTAATCAGGCTCACCTACTGTAGTTAGTAAAGGTCTTCAGAGTTATTAGAAAAAAACAGGTAGTGAGTTCGATCATTGTTTGAGCTAAACTCTGCTGGACAGTGGCCCTCCAGAGCTGGATTTGAGGAATGCTGATCTAAACCAACCTGATCTTATGAGTAAATGTAACTATTTTACATTTTGAAGGGTGTAATTCACTTGGAAATAAATGATTTTTAGACAAAAAAGACCTTTATTTTTTCGATGCAGCTATACCATATCATCTGTTTTACTTGTTTTGTTATTAAAAGTTCTAGACTATGTAATAGAAGCGATTTTGTCATTGTACTATTTTATTGTTGTTTTTTTCATTGAGTAATATTGAATTAACATTAAGCATTCGTTTTGTTCCAAAAAGAGGAAAGATCTAATGTTAAAGATCAAAATAAGCAGATCCTGTGCGTCTTCGACAAATGTATTTACCTGTAAAATATGCGGTGTAACTGGTTACACCGGTGTTGTCACAAGTTTATTAAAGATACTGTAAGCGATGTCACGCGTTTTTTAGGCCGAAACATTTGTCACGTACAGCAAACACTATCCACTATCCGCTATCCGCCTGACCCCTGAAGACACTGTAAAAAAACAGTGTGCTGTATCTGTAGACAGCCCAGACTCCACAAACGGCAACAAAAACAAACTGGCCCAGCCTGGACCACGAAACATAACAAACAGTGTTCCAGCCAATAACGACAAGAATGATTTGGGGGTGGTGGTTGGGGGGTTAGTGCGCGTGCACATGAAGGGGGGTGTGAGGAGTGGAGGAGAGAGAAGCATGAAGAAAGTTAGCTAGAGGAGAAGATGTCCTAGACAACGACAACGACCAAGGTTAGAATTATATTCTCTTGAATTTTGATATGGCCGACACACGACCAAAGAGACGGCGGTCCGATGAACAAATAGCAAAGAAGAGGGAAAAGGATAAGGAACGCGCGAAGTCCCGAATATCCATCGGAAAAGCCTGTTTCAGGAAGCACGGAAGGGAGGGGGAGGGGGAGGGGACGGGATGAGGAGGAGGAGGGAGGGTCGAGCTAGCCTCTGTTTTGTTTGACAATACTTCGAACGCCAACAAGAATTGACGTCACCCAACATCGCTTAGAGCACCTTTAATCGGTGGAAAAAATTCCTCACCGGCACATCCCTAGTAAGCTATATAACCTTATAGAGTTGTCAAAAGTACCGGCTTTGGTACCAAGTCGGTACTGAATTTTTTTAAATGTGACGATACCAGCATTTCCCTCTAGCATTTTGAGCGCTATTGAACAGATTCTTAAACACCTCTGATTGGCCATTGTGTTGACACGCTCAACATATGTCTCTTGATTTATGTCTGTGATTGGCTACAATGATCATTGCTTCAAAAACATGTTGTCTTTGAAGCTCTTCATCGAGCACTTACACAAATACACATGGGAGAGTTTGAAAGCGGCGTATATCAGCGGATATATTAGGGATCCGCTGATAGACGCCTGCTTTTAAACGCTCCCGTGTGTATCTATGTAAGCACTCAATGAAGAGTGTCAACGATATAATTGTAGGCAATCGGCTAGTTGCACGTGGCCGCCGTTTTGGATTTCGGATCAGCGAGTGTGCGGTTAGACACTTCCGGTTACGCATTACGCCCGGTGCAGGGAGCCGGAGAAAGCCGAAATGTATCTATTATAGTTGTTTATAGAATCAACTATCACTTAAAATACTACTAAGATCCATATTACTATCACACGAGCCAATGGCGATTAATTGCACGGATGCATAGTCAGATTAATGAATGAAATACAACTGTTCACGAACAGAAGATTGTATTTGACTCATGCTGCATACACATACGCAATGACAATTATGCCTACTGTAAATATAGATTTACAACTACGATTAGAGTTGTTTGCATAAAATGCACCGTGAACATTCACACGTTTGCCCTGTGATAGGCTACAATTCGCTCCGTGCACGGCGACCGTTGACGTTCGAACTTGAGTGTGTGGGTCAGTACTTCCAGTGAAAACTTATGGTGATCTGATAGCGAGAGCGAGAGACAACAGCGACCGAGTTCCATTACCACAGAGATATTTTTTTCACAATGAGTATTCAAGAGAGGTGACTTGCCTTTCAGACGGTGACAGCCTCAGCACTTAATCGTTGTGTGCCGTTTTGTACCATTTTGTCACGTTACAACAGAGAAGTCAGCTTTCATGCATTCATCGTTGACGCTGCGGTACGGGCTGAGTGGATACAGAAGATCCAGAGGGATAACTTCAACCCGACCAAATTTTTAAATGCATATCATTTTCAGTGTATTTCACCTGTGCGTTTATATGCTTTCTATTACTCCATTTATTTTGTGCAAGTGAGATGAGTAAAGATCTGTTTCATAAATAATAATAATAATCTGTCTGGTGTTTATAAGCAGCACATACAGTATTGTACTACATGTAAAATATACACAAACTTACCTATATTAAATTGTTTGTGGTACCTACAGTAAAAAATGTAAATGTAAAATATGTGATGATAATATTGTTCGAGCAATTGATGTAAGTAAGTAAAAATCCATGCAGAATTGAAAAAAAAGTATTTATAGGAGATAATTTGTAGCCTATCACAGGGCAAACATGTGAATGTTCACGGTGCATTTTATGCAAACAACTCTAATCGTAGTTGTAACTCTATATTTACAGTAGGCATAATTGTCATTGCGTATGTGTATGCAACATGAGTCAAATACAATCTTCTGTTCGTGAACAGTTGTATTTCATTCATTAATCTGACTATGCATCCGTGCATTTAATTGCCATTGGCTCGTGTGATAGGAATATGGATCTTAGTAGTATTTTAAGTGATAATTGATTCTATAAACAACTATAAAAGATACATTTCGGCTTTCTCCGGCTCCCTGCACCGGGCGTAATGCGAAACCGGAAGTGTCTAAACGCACACTCGCTGATCCGAAATCCAAAATGGCGGCCACGTGCAACTAGTCTATCACAGACATAAATGTTGAGCGTGTGAACACATTGGCCAAAGAGAGGTGTTTAAGAATCCGCTAAACGACACTCAAATTGCAAGAGGGAAATGCTGGTATCGTCACATTTTTAAATTTCAGTACCGACTTGATACCGAAGTCTGTACTTTTTGACAACTCTATAACCTTATATAAATAAATAACTTAGAATGCAAGATTATTTGTTGCGGAGGAACAAATAGACTCTCTCTTTCTTTCTTTTTCAATCCCAACTAACACACAACGCACTGTAGAAATGGTCATTAATTCTTAATATTGGCTACAGAAATGGTACTGGTTTACTGTTGACCACATAATAATGTTAAAGACTTTCTAAGGCCAGCTCCACGCCACAGGGTGCTGCAGCAACCTTACGCAACCCTACTTCCCACGGTACTGATTGCGTCACCAAATGAAATCGCAAAAATAATGGCTGGCTAGTGCTGCTCCAAACTCTTGGCAAATGGATGAGTGAGTGTTGTGTCAGGTTCAAACAATGGTGCATTTACACTTAAGAGGAACCACTCTAATGTGGTTATAGTGGTCTATGCACATTGACTTGAGATAAGTAGTTTAACATAGAAGAAATTACACGTGACTTCAATTATTTATTTATTTATTTATTAACTAGGAAGGTCCCGTTGAGAACAATATCTCTTCTACCATGGAGTCCTGCTCAAGATAGGCAGCACAAGACAAAAAGTAGTACATAACACAACATCATAAACAAACGCAAAATACCCATATCTAAAAGACAATACAAAATCAACTATTAAAAAATTTACACCGTTCTATAAAAACAGACTTTAGGATGTTCCATGCATAAGGAGCATAATTAGAAAAGGCTGATCTACCCATTTCTGAATGGAAAATTGGGATCTTGAGTAAAAGTTTGTCTGTTGATCTAGTATTATAGATACTAGTACAGTATGTAAATAAACAAGATATACTGTGGTAATTTACCCAGTAAAGCTTTTAAAATAAAAATCATCATATGATTGTTCCTCCTCAAGCACAGAGAAGTCCATTTTGTCATTTCATATAAATTACAGTGATGTGTACGAACACTTCAAACTAGTAAAAATAGACCTTTTGTCTTTTAGTCTTTTAAAAACGATTTCTTTTGATGTTTTCTACAAGCTAAATCAATCTACAACCTGCTTACATAGACAATTAACTTCATAATTGAAAACATAATGGAAAAATGTGTGATGTTTAATACTACATTTTAACATTTTGAACTCCAGTAACCTGTTTTTACTCATCACAGGTCTTGACTGAAATACACAAGGTGTAGTTTATTTCAGACAGTGTGGTGATATCGATTCATAGCCTGACCCCATCCTTGAACTCTGCACAGCGGCGGATAGTCCTGTAAAGCCAGCACGATTGAAAGCGTAGCAGCCACCATGGCTTTATACTGTGTGCCATCATTCTCCTCAGTCATAGCAAGGTCTCCTCTGAACTGACTCCAAAAGCCTCTCTGTGCATTCAGACAGCAGAGTCGATCTTATGTTTATTCTCTTGAGACCCTAGAAGAGCGGGACAGAGAGAGAATGAAAGAGCAGGTGTGGCGTTGAAGGAAACTAAAATGGAGAAATGAGACAGAAACAGAACCAAATGATAGAAAGTGAATGCCAGTGAGAGATATATAAAGTGAAAAATGGATATGGAAGAGAAAAAAGACTTTTCCAAATCCTAGTGAGCTACCTATATAGACCACATTTTAAGGCATCATAGGCAAACATCCAAGATATTTTCTTATGGCTAAATTCTAAGGCAGCATCAAATGTTTTCTTTAAGAAGACAGTAATCCCAGAATGCTTTGCTATGAAAAAGTATGTTATTAAGTGAAAAAAGAAATCCATGATGGCAGATAGATTTTTCAATTTTAAATAACTGTTCTATTTGAATATATTTTAAAATGTATTATATTCCTGTGATGGCAAAGCTGAACTTTCAGCAGCCATTACTCCAGTCTTCAGTGTCACATGATCCTTTAGAAATCATTCTGATATACTGGAAACTGATTAAACAATTCTAGGATTATTTGATGAATAGAAAATTTAAAAGAACAACATTTATTTGAAATATAAATTTCAGTGTAAAATACGTTTCCTGTCAGATGTTAAATAGACATTTAGAAAATGTCTTTAAGATGTTTATGATTTAGAGTGTATGTAAACCTGCTTTTTCTAAGACGTTTATCAGATGTTTTCCAGATTAGGTGCTCTTTAGCATACATCTTAGACACGTACTTGTGCTTTCTAGCAACATGCTATTATCAAACCAGAGCTGTATTTAATGTTTACAAGAATGCATAGCTGGACAACCTTTATGATGTTGTCAGATTTTATTTGTGATTTGAAATTTGTTCTGGGAAACAACAGTTTTGCTTTTTTCATTCAAGTAGATACCATGTTTTTGCATGCATATTGCTAATGTGGCACTAAGATGAGCCGATTTGCCTTAAAGAAACTTTGATCAAACAAATCAGTTTTGAGTCGAGTCTCCTGTGTGCTTTGTGTGAGGAGCGTTATTTGTGTGGCGCACATGTAGAGTGTTCCAAAAATAAAGCTGCTGCCGACTAGACAGTAGATATTGAGGCAGCTCACTAGGTTTTGGAACAGAGCAGTCAAAGAGAATGAGCGTGCTTGTTTGTGCGAGAAAGAGAGAGAGAGAGAGGACCCTTGTGGGCCAATCTCATCTGTCACAGCCAAGCTTCATCATTAATATGCAACAGCAGCCTGCTGATGCTTGGCATTGACCCATTTTCTCGCTGAAATATCACCGCAAGGTTCACGGTGTGAGAGAGACGCAGACCTGCACATAATCGGCTTTGCGTGGAACACCCAGGTACAGGGGGTCCGCTTGAAAACACAAGCACTCATATCCTGGGATAATGACTTCCTCTTTGTCCGGCATACTTTTTGATTATGAGAGCTACAGGAGTTCAGAAATGCCTGTCCGTCCTCCAAAAATGATAACAACGAAATCCGAAGTCATTACACATTTAAACCAGGTCCCCTTGCCACATACGTGGGCAGCATATGAAATGTACTAATAGCAGGAAGTCACCTGATGGAACATAACTGCAATAGTATTCATTAGATTCACAGATAGTAAGAAGGGAGGGTGCAGTTGGATTTAGTGCATATTTAAAGTGTCAAGATGTTAGTATTCACATGTTAATATAATCTTTAAGTGGATAGAGGATGGACAGATTTGGATTGTGGTCCATGATGGAGGGCTCAAGAATGCTTAAAAATGTAATACAAGTGGGGTGGGGGGATTGTCACAGGAACGATCCTGTGCAAGCAACCGATTATATATGCGTACACCTGTCTCGTGATTGGCAGGATTAGATGAATACGCTTCCAAAACTTCATTAAATTGAGAAAACATGTTGGATGCACATGTTTATACATATTATTTACATGTTTATACATATATTATTCATATACCTTGACAAATGCCACTTGTCCTAATAATAAAATGTGCTCGAGAGTGTGCAGTTCTGTTTTCTTTTCATTAAGGATGCACATGTTTAAGCACAGAGCTTTTTCTGAAGAGTGTGTTGAGTACTTCAGCATTAATAATCAAAGCATTTGAGGGAAAGATGTTCTAACTGCACGAGCGGCTGTAGCGACGTCTTCCTGTATGATATATGGAAACTAGCATGTAATATGCGTTTGTGGTATGAAAACATGGGAAATAGATAGGTACATCTATGGACATATGCTTTTTTTTTTTTAAGAAGTCTCTTATACATATCGAGGCTGTATTTATTTGATAAAAAAATACAGTAAGTTTAAATATTACAATTTAAAATTGTAATTTTAATATATTTTAAAATGTAAGATATTCCTGTGATGGCAAAGTTGAATTTTCAGCATCATTGCTCCAGTCTTCAGTGTCACGTAATCCTCCAGAAACCATTCTAATATGCTGATTTGATGCTCAAAAACATTTATTACTATTATCAATGTTGAAAACAGTTTTGCTGCGTAAAACTTTTGTGGAAACCATGATGCATTTTTTCAGGATATTTTTGTAACATTATAAATGTCTTTACTGTTTACTATTTTGGTACATTTAATGCATCCTTGCTGAACAAGTTTTAATTTCTTCCAAGTGAAGAGTACATAGTAAGAGAATTGTTTGTTTTTGTATATTTAGTATATGTATTTTATAGTGATTGTATGTTTTATTTTTTGCACTAGTATATTGACATAAACATATTTTTCATCATTTGTGTCACTTGGCATATACAAACATATTTTGCAGATTTTTTATGTATTTATACCTTTAGTATAACATAACATGTTATAGTACATAACAATATAAAAATATATATGTATGGTTTGAATCTCTCTCTCAATTCAATTCAAAATGAGCTTTATTAGCATGACTGTGTAACACAATGTTGCCAAAGCATCAACATATTATATATAAATAATAAAACAAATAAAAACATATGTATAGATCATGTCATATGTAGCATAGTAAATATAAATAAATGTTTTCTCTCTCTCTCGTCTCTCTCTTCTCTCTCTCTCTCTCTATCTCTCTCTCTCTACTCTCTATCTCTCTCTTCATCTCTCCTCTCTCTCTCTCTCTCTCTCACGTCTCACCCTCTCTCTCTCTCTCTCTCACTCTCTTTCTCTCTCTCTCTCTCTCTCTCTCTCTCTCTCTCTCTCTCTCTCTCTCATCACTCTTCTCTCTCTCTCTCTCTCTCTCTCTCTCTCACACACCCTCTCTCTCTCTCACTCTCTCTCTCTCGCCCTCTCTCACTCTCTCTCTCTCACTCTCTCTCTCACAGGTGTTGGGCAGTTTTAGAGATTGTTCCCCAGATGGCTGTGGAGACACTGCTGGAGGAGAAACTCTTAAACAGGAGTGCAGGACAAACAGAGGCGACTCATCCAGTACACACATTTATCTACTCCAACATCTCCCTCGAGGAGTGAGTGCATACATACACATGAACATACAAACATCGGATGCACATGCATTGAGGTTATTGTACAATGTCAGTGTTTTCACATGTTGCTGTCATGATTCCCTTACTTAGTGTACCAGGTGCTGTTTTTCATGGGCCAAAGTCTTTTTTTAACAAATTCCAGTTCTAGTTTCTCTGTTTGTGAGAAAATAACTCAAGAAAATGAAACATCTGAGGTTTGCTGTGCCACTTTAGCTCAGTGATATGTTGTGTTCTACTGTTATACATGTGCGTTTAAAAGCACATCTTCTCCCTGTAATGCAAGATGGCAGATAACGAATTAGAACGCGATCGGTTCCAGTCACGAAGAATTACAGCTCAATAAAACAAGTCGCACAATAAATGACAACGCAAGTCAGTCTGAATGTGAACATCGCTCACACTCTTTTAATCGCTGTCTCCTTGGCTTCATCTGTGACGGGGGAAATGGAGAACATCCTCGGCAGGAGTCTTTTTTTAGAGATTCATACATTACAGTACTTGTTTATGTATGAGGCTTGTATTAATATTTAAATGAGCTCCGTTCAGATGGGTGTCATGTGTAATACAACCAGATAGATTTCTGGCCCTAATGATTCAGAGTTGTTTGTGTGACGGTGGATAGAGTAGCATGATTAGACACGTCAGTCAGCGCAGAGGTGGTTTCTTTGCTCCCAGATGCTTCCTCGTGCAGCCATTTTCACCCCGGCACACACCTCGAGTGATGCGCCGAGCATCGTATGATTGACTAAGCAGCACTTAAGCAGGTGAGGACCCTGTAAATAAGCTTTTCCCTCCGAAATGATCTCGTTTTAGGCCCCTCCCTCCATCTCGAGCCCTCTGCGGATGGATTCTGCCACCTGGAGATTGCAGAGTTCTGCTTTTCTGCATCCCCTCCCATCCGGTGTTTATATCAGCCGGGTTTGTTGAGGTAATCCGGCCAGCTCCAAACTAGCGGAAAGATGGAGTTAGGGAAATGGATTTCTGGAATAAAATGAAAGTGTTTTTTGGGTGTACGTGTTACTCAGACGTAACACTTGACAGGGAATTCATTGAGGCGCATAACTCTGTTCACTCATCTGTTGGGATTTTTGTCTAGTAAAGCTTTACTAGACTGCGATTTTACTGAAGGTCCTCCTACGCTGTAATTTACTTTGAAAGCCATTGATGGTGCTCTTAAAAGAATAATTAGTGAAGACTAACACTATTTGGACTATTCAAAGAGTATCTAAAGGTGATGTATCAGCCGTAATTTAGAAAACACAACATCAAGGGGAAAATTGAAGGCTTGCTCTTAAACATGCCCACCACTTGATTTTTATTTCACACAAAATATTTCCTTTATGTTCGCAGTGAAACAGATTTTCATGTCAGTATTTTGACAGTTATTTAATTTAGCTGTCTGCGCACCTCTGCTTTTTGAATATGTGAATGTTTTCTTAATGACGACAGGTGTCAGGGGTAGTTATGAGAGGGAATGATGGGACTCTGAGCGAGAGATCCGCAGAACAACAGTGGCCCCTGGAGGTTAAAACAAGTACTGCATGAGCCCGGTCTGCTTAAACTTCATTATCAGGTGCATAAATACCTTGAAAATAAAATCTGCTGAACTTCACTGCATATGTGATCAATCTTGTAAATTATTGCTTGCATGTAAGTACATTGTTATTGCTTATTGCTTGTATTAAGCATGTAGTATAAGATGCATCTGTGAATGCATGTTATCTTTCTTCCAATTACACATAAATCAATGTGTAGCTGCTTACTTTCGGGTTTCAAGTGCTTGTTTACGAGTTTTTTCCTGGAATAAGTACCTTATTCATCATCTGTCTTTCTTTACTATGGCCATATCCCCTTTCTTTTGCTCTCTCTCTTGGTGTCATTCTCACTCTCGGCACCAAACCTACAACTCGCTAATGAGTAAAAGCCTCCCCTCAGGGCTGCCATGTGTAGTGAGATTCTCTAGAGGCTCTCCAAAAGCTCTAGTGGTAGATTTCATCTCATGATAGGCTTCACATTCAGTTTAGGCTTTCATTTGCTCATTCGATTCAATTAGCCGTTTCATATAGTCCCCCAACAGCAGAACGGTCTGTGCGTTTGACTCCTTTGCCTTATTCAAATGTGCACACAGTTCTCTAAGTTTTTGCCTGCACTACAGAAATGTCACAAAGACCTGGGGACAATGCGGTCCACACCTGGGTGTGAGGACGCAAGGGATTTCGGTGGGAAATGTGGGACATTCTGTCTCCCGGCAGAACTGTTGAATTTTTTGAAAAATGGAGGTCAGAAAGGAAACGTTTCACACGATCCTTTGGCTGCAGAGAGGAGGACTCCGGGGGAGTGGGAAGAAAGAAATAATTAAAGCCACAGTTACAGAGAATGTCATTTCCACTGCATTATGCGTCTCTTTTACAAAAGCCGGGGTTAAATATTTTAAAGGCCTGACTGGCTCTCATCTGGCAGCCTCCATTATTGAAACCGAAATATACTTAAGCAGGCAGAGGCATTACCCCCACAGCTAGAGGGTCAGTCTGCCTCAGACGTTGCCTTAAAAGGCCTTGCGTTTGATAACCTCTAGATTCATTGATTATATACTGCTGATGGATTCTAAGCACTGACTCAGAGCTTTGCTTTTTCAATTCAATTAAAGCACTATAGGGGAGCTACTCGATATTTCTTCCACGCTGGCAATTATATTGTCAGGCGTGCGATTGATTTGTCTACAGTCGTTAAGACTTTTTTACAACCGGAGCAGAGGTATTTTCTATAATTATTTATTATTTTTGGACTGAATTTGATAATTCCATTGCTTATATTGATCTGCTGTCCTTACCTTGGTTGTTATATACGTGTGTGCCAGTTTATGTAGTCAAAGAACTTAAGGATGTATTGGGTGATGAAAAGGGTATTAATAAAATACTCCTTTTCAAGGTTTAGCTGGTTTAGCACTACCTATAATTTTCCTATTCAAAATTAGCTTTGTATTTTGATGAAACAAAATGGTTTGCAATGTACTGGATGGACGTATTGACAACATTTAAATATAAACATTGCATATTTACAGCTAAAGAAAACGTAAAATATTATGTCATAACGATATTTGTAAAATTGCCCTTTTACCATTTTATACATACATTTTAGATCCCTTAAACCTACCCCCAAACCCAAACAAAGCTATTTTATAGAGAATATAAAAAATAATATATAAATGTAATGGGCGAAATTGTGTACGGAAATTTCAATTTATAGCATTAAAAAGATATTTCCAGTTGCTAATCCCACTTCTACCTTTAAACCTACCCATAACCATTTCTTAAAAAGATGTACAGTTATAAAGAAAAACATAAGTCAAATGTGATTTATATAGCGCTTTATACAATACAGATTGTTTCAAAACAGCTTTACAGCCATAACAGGAAAATTATGCATTTCAGCTATTGTTCAGCTGAAGTCAGTTCAGTGTTGATTCAGCTCTGTTGTAAAGACCATCAATTATTGAATTAGTTCATTAAATCTATAAAGCAGTTCTGCATCATCAAATGATGTCATCGTTCAGCTCTCATACAGCAGTGTCAGTACAGTCAGATCAATAATATTGTTGAATATTAAGTGTCCCCAACTAAGCTAGCCAGAGGCGACACAAGTGTAATCACAATATTTATTGCGAAAATGTCAAAAGCATTACCAAAAATAATTCAGATGACGATGTGTTGCAGTCGTAGTCTTCTCTGGTGGTAAATAATAGTTTTGTATGAGGTCAATTATAACAAGTACGCGAAATTAATGTTTCACAGTTTCTGCTTAGAATGGAGATGAAGATCGCTTAATTTTGGGTCCGTTCCTCGCAAACATATGGATTCTAAATATTTGGATTACAGCACACAAATAAAACGTATAACTTTTGTAAATTTGTAAATACTTTTTACGTGTATTTTATGGTTCTATTGTCACAGGTTTTGTATGTCTGTCAAGTTTTTCATACATAAATTCACATTGTAGTGCTGTCAGTATAGTATGTTGCATTGTCTACTGAAATCTAAGTAAACGTGTGTGTGGTAGAACCACACTTTATGTAAAAATGCATACTAATGCTCAGGAGATCATATTAGAAAGAGACATTTTTATTTTTTATTATTTGTCTTTTAAACCATTTAAATTTGTTAGTTTTAATTTTTCCAAACAATTTTTCTAGTTTATTTTTTTTTTTCTAATTGTCTTAATAAACATTTAGTAATGTAATAATATTATTATTATTATTTTATGTTTAATCATGTTAAAATTGCTAGTCAGTGGCATTTTTCTTTTTTAATGCTGGCAGGTTATAAAGGTTTCAAGTGTTATATAATATATAATTGAAAATTGTAACAGTTTTTATTACAGACTTCCTTAGGTGTGCCGTACGGAAGGATAGAGCAGTGAGATTCCATTTTATTATTTGACATGCATCTACCCTTTGGTTGAAGTTGAAACGTGTCTGAGATGAAATGAAAGCATTAAGTCAGTGCTGTCCCTCATTTCTGGCCTGAAGCAAAGCACTTTCCAAACGATTTTCTGGACAACGAGGAACAAAACAATGTATTTAAGGGTAGTTCTGCCATTTTTACCATGTATGTGGTCAAATCTCTACAGTTCCGTTCCGTTTTTTTTTTTTTTTTTAACAACGTAACCTCCCTGATGATTTGAAACTGGCCAGACATCGAGTGTTACTGCAGGCTTCCTCTTTCCAATAGCAGATTAATACCTCTGAAATACAGCCCTCTAGTTACAAAGCCACCAAGAAAAAAGACAAAAAATGATTTGAATTTCAAAGACACAGGAACTGAGCCAAAAGCAAGGACTTTATAAGACACAACAGTGAATGAAAATGGAATGGAGAATCAGTCCACACATTCCCAGAGGGGTGACTGTTTGAAAGATCGGAGGTATATTTTACCCTGTGGACCAAACCTAGAAAAGTTTTTAACGGAGGCTTGTAACAGATTCACTCCATGCTCCACATGTAGCAACCTTTTGGCCTTTTTGCCTTTAGGCTTTTGACCGCTTAACTGAATGTTCTTCAATGTGACTGGAGTAATAAAAGAACTGAATTTTAGTGTTGTAGTCAAAGTAGCGCTCATTTGACAGTAATACACATTACTACGCTTACACCACACTTTAGGGATGTCCCGATCAGGTTTTTTTGCCCTCGAGTCCGAGTCATTTGATTTTGAGTATCTGCCGATACCGAGTCCCGATCCGATACTTAATACATAAAAAAAGAATAAAGAAGAGCGAAAAAACAGATCCAGGATGTTCCTTATTTTTTATTTAATTCACCTTATTTTAACATTCAACAACTCTGTTAACAAACAGAGCACTTCTGTGAGGTAGCTTGAACAATCAAGTAATAAATAAATTCTTCACTTTTGGACTTTAGTGCAACAGTAAATATAAAAAAGTCTAATATATAAACAAATAGCACCTCAACTTAAAATACCCGGCAGGCATGTGATTGAACAAATAAAAAATAAAAGTGCTACAGTGTTTGCAAAGCCAGTAATGTGCTTTTAGGAACTGCACTCCTAACTCTTACACCGGTTTCACACTGCACTGTTAGCAGAGCGTGCAGCGCGTATTTTTTTCGCCGCCCATGTTAACAGATTAAACCAGGCTTTAGAGCATTCACACCGCGCGCAGAGGCGGCGCGGCAGTGCGTAGCAGAGCACAGCAGGAGTGCCGCGATCGTTTCGGCGCCGAGTCTATTTTTGCTGCGCCACTTTTGCTGAATTAAAGTGACAATACATTGATCATGGCCAAAATACACCGCAGTTTTATCCAAAAAGTGCATTGATGATATCTATTGTGTTTTAAACAGTCAATCAAATGACCAACAGCAATTTAAAAAGAAAACAAATGTCCAAAAACAAACTTGTTGCCATAACAATAAAAACAAAGATGAACAAAAAGTTATATGAAATTATTAATAAAATAAGCTTCTTGACAAGTCTTTTCTCTTAAATGTATTTGAAAACGAAAAAAAGCAATGCCAACTTATCCATTATAGAGTAGCCTACTCTGTCTGTAGCCTGCCCTACACAACCCGCGGTTCAGCCGCGCGTGACAAACGCTGCCAGTGTGAAAGCAAAACGCGCGTGTCCTGCCCCTGCTCACCATACGCACTGCTCCTGCGCTGCTTACACTCTGCTAACGCGTGCAGTGTGAAACCGGCATAACTCTGTGCCACCGCATAACTATAGATGTGTTAAAAAAAAATGAGAATATATATACATATATCCGAGTCCTGATCGGGAGGTAACGTCCGATTCCGATCGAGTCTGAAAACACGTGATCGGGCCCGATTTCCGATCACGTGATCGGATCGGGACATCCCTACTTATAATAGTGTCACCGGTCATATTTTATCAGATTATTTCATTCTTTTTATGCCTCTTTTTCTTTGCAGGTCAGAAAAGGCTGGGGAGATCGCGACGATACCACTAACCAAGGTAAATGAAATCATGTTCTTTTCACAATCTCGAATCCAGATTTACTGACCTTGTAATCCGGTGAGAGAGAAATGGATTGGAATGTCTTTAGTGCTTTGCATGCATGACAGGCCAAGAATAAGTAAATATTAAGATGCTTCTCCTGTGTTTAAGCCATTGAGTGTTGGGGCTTTCTGATATCATGTGCTGTAGAGTGCTTTTTGACTTTCAAAGTTCAAGTGTTTTGCAAGTACTGTAAGAGAGGCTACTACATGGCTTGAGATGCTATAATCAGATGCGTATGTGATGGCTTCATGTCTGAATCACAGATCATTACTGACGTCTCCTGTTGACCTCTTGATTTGTTGAAGCTGTGTTTCTTTTGAACTCTCTCTCTTCACTTTACCAGAGAGTAGCATTTAGATGGCATTTAGATGCTGAACATCTATATGTAGATCATGCGAAGCATAAAAACAAACCCACCCCAGTTTTATATTATATCACCTAAATTCACCTAAATATTACAATTCTGTTATTACTCATAAAACCTGTCAATAAATGTTCAGCTCACATTTCAGCCCCCCCTCCCCCAATAAAAAAAAAGAAGTAAAAAAGTACTGCAATTTGCATAAATAAATGTCTACTGTTAATAAGTCTACTGTTAGGATGCAGGAATGTCTTTGGTTTGTGATATTATATTGTACATTAATCGATATATTAAACAGTAGTCGATTGTCGAGTTCACGCGCATGGGTTTAGTTACCTATGATCACGCGCGTGAACTCGGCAATCGACTACTGTGGACTTCGACCGAAAACAGGAAGAAAATACAGGTATGTGCGCTGGCTGAATTAACATCACTTTTATTAATATCTTTCACATCTACTGCAGTCAGATTCACCCGTGTTAACTCTGAAGGAATCACTCACATGACCTGTGCACTTGCAATGACACATCAAGGATGTTAAGAGGCTAAAAGCAGGTTTAAAACGTGCCCCATTGAAGTTAACAGGGTGCAAATTTTAAAAAGAGGATAACACGGTGTAGGCAACACCGATTTTTGTCGTTGTTCTCTGTACTGACAGCACTCCAAATTTACAAAAAAATGAGCTCAATGTTAAAATTGACCGGCGTTCTCCTTTAATCGTCTCAGTTTTGTGAATGATTCACAAAACAATAATTTAGCAGATTAAAGACGAGCTTCATTATCTTCAGGCCATTGTGATTTTCTGGTGCGATCGGCTGATAATCTGCCTTCAACAGCACCTTCGGGTTTTGTCGTCTGTACAGTGCAACAGAAGCTCAACTGGAATGTAGCAAATTTATGTTGTAATGTGCTATTATTAATTAAACAAAATGCTTGACTTTAATAATCTGTTACCTATTTAAGCATCAAGAACGGTAAAACATCAACACTGTCGACCAGCATCGGTTAACAGCATGTAGGCTACAATGTTATCATCCAAACACCTATTAATAAAAATGACAGAAAATGAATAACAAAGCCCTGAAAAGTGTTTCTAATCAATAAATGAACATTTCTGAAGTTTTTATTTTTGACAAATAGCATATTAAACTAGAAACAAAAATATGAAGATAGTAGAGCTGAGATTCGAACTAAGACCGTGTGAAGCACCGCGAAGCTCATGTTGAAGCGTTGACCACACAACTATCGTCTGAACGCTGTCTCATGAGCATGAGCTTAACCTCTTATGCAAAGCCTCATTGATGTGACATTTTTCTATTGCAATGTTTGTTGAAATGTTTTTATTATTTATTAAAGAAAATTATGCTAATAATAACAACCTACTGTACGCCTATTTAATTCTTAATTAATGCTAAAACACAAATGCTGCCGACTAACATCGGTTAGCAAGTCCTGACAATGTTTTAATTTTACAATCATTTAGTTTAATTTATTTCACTGTTATGTTTCAGTTCATAAATCTAGGCCTACTAACAAATTAAAATAACACGAAGTATAAGAGACATAACCTTTACATGCATTGCCTTTCTAACGTTTCTAACGTTTGTTAACGTTTAGCCTACTTTGCTTAAATTTGATGCAATAATAGAAGCCTACATTTGTTTCAGTTCTAAATTTGTACTGTAATTTCAGTATTGGGATTATGAATTTGTTTAATTGCAATGTATCACTTGAATGTATCTGCTGGCCAGTTCTCAATGAGCCGCGTCAGATTACGCAATAGAGAGAATAAACTGACTCACAGTCTGTGATTGTAGTGCCTCTTAGCGGTAAAAGGCAGCAAATACCCCCCTAGTGTGAGTACAGTCTAATAGTCGAATCATGTGTCTGGGGGCGGGGCTTTAACGTTTCAAAGGCGTGGTACAGAAAATCACACAAAGATATAGAAGAAAATGTATTAAAACATTTTGGATCAATAAAACTAAGAAATAACATAAATAACTCCAGAAAGGCCACACTGCAGACAGGATTTGCATTTCACATGCAAATCAAATTAAATCGGCTAACTCTAAGTAGGCTACAGCACAACATCGATGCACCGAAAAAATAAACAATTAATTTACTAAATTGAATTAGAACAGAATATAGCCTACCTTTCTAATAAATAAAAATACAAAACGAAATAAATCAGAATCAAGTCACAGGATGAGGAGCAAATGTGTGCAAAATGCCTAAAATGCAGGGGAACATATATTCAAAACACAAGCCACAAATAGTTAGATTAGATAACCCTGACAGATCAATAAATAAAATAAAAATAAAGAAATTATTAAAATAACGATAGTAGCCAGAATTTTCAACTTTGTCTTTTTAACTGCAGAAACAACAATAAATGCTAAACTGGCAGTCTTTTTAGCTAAAAATGTTCACAGTATCCAAAAATCAAATTAGAACCATCTGAAAAGTTTTGAAATCACTTGTACCTGATCGAGAGAACAAATCCAGTCTTTCACTCTGTCTGTGTCCGTTGGAGTCTTTTCAAATTGTGCGCGCGGATAAAATACATTCAAACGTGTGAACGTTGGCCGGCAGAAGTGCGATCATGGTTTTCCTGATGCTAAATCCAGCCTTGGAGAATATCCTTTCTGATGGGTGTACATCCACACTTTAGATTTTCTTATCCCAGACATTGTTAAAGATTTAAATCCTTGCCGCCAAGACGCTCCTCTGTCGTCACGGATTGAAAGTGAAACTTAAATCTGTCACGGGGTGTTTGGATTTATTCACGCACGTTAAAAAATATTTATTAAAAGCTTCTTTCTTTGCACATTTTTATATACAGCATTATCATAATAGGCTGAATATTAACGTATTGACAGAAAACTGGTAGTTCTATGTGAAATCAGACATTGAGCGCTCATATAGACAAAGTGGCATGATCCTCGTTTCATAACACCTCTGCGAAGATTCGACCGTGAGATCGGTAGTCGAATCAGGCTCCTCCGATCGAAGCATCGAATCTTCGACTATTCGGGGTCACCCCTAATATTTTTTAATTTGTTAATTTTTAATTTGTTTGAATATTTATTCTCTCAATATTTATTCTGTCAAAAAGGACATATGCTTGAGCATGACAACCCCTGGTTAATATAAACTATTGTTCAACAAGCTGCGTAATGATGTAATAATGTATACATTTGTATTTTGTTCCCAACCCCTCAGGAAAAAATCCAAAATCCAGCATGTAGGGTCTAAATAACATGAGGATGAGTAAATAATGGCAGAATTTTAATTTTGAGTTGAACTATTTCTTTAAATAATGCAACCAACTAAAAGACACAACCTTACCCTTAGGGAGAAACCCTTCTCATGTGAACAGTCTTTGGCAATACTGTTGCAACTCAAGTGTGAAAAATCATTCTGCTGTGTCTCGTGCCTATGGCCGGTACTCTGGAAATGAGCTTAGAGGCAGGAGAGGAATCACAATAATGAATAATGCATGACTAAATATTTTTAAGCGCACTCTTGTATATTGGCGCTCCTCTTGGTTTGCTTGAGTCTTACCAACCTTGTAATGAGGCTAAATATTTCCATTCCAATCTGTTAGCATACAAATATCCCAGCCTCAACTCAAGATGTTCTCAGAAGCTTCCCATGTGGTGGTGTGGGTAATGCGCACCGTCATAACAACTGTAGAGTTCAGCTCTGTGTTACTATATACTAGCTTCGCTGGCTGTTTTCCAAATTAATCTCTCACATTTGGAGTATGATGGCTGTAATGCTTTCCTCATTCAAATCATTCATTCTCAAAACAGTAGGTTAAAAATGAAATAAATGAAACGGGAACAGGAATGTTTTTATCATCAGCTCCTGCCGTAGATGGCGCAGGGCCACCCTGCTTAAGGAAGGAAGGGACTCAACAGGGGGTTCATCACTCTAGTTAGTAAACCTTGCTCTTTTTATGCTGTCACATTTGGGTTGGCAGAACACACACTCTTTTGAGGACGTTTTCAAGCTCGACGTCCCTGGTTTCCCTGTGACATTTGCATTGCTCAGAGTGCAACCTTCATGCTTCGCCTCACAGAAATGTGCTGTATTACAAGGAGCCTTTGTGAGGAAAGACTCCAGCTCTACTTGTTATGAAAATGTACACGAAATAGTGGCTGGCTGTTCATGTGCTGGATATCACCTCCAAAGCACCTTCTGTTTACATTAGCATAAATATCTCTTATCAAAGAGTGATATGCAGTCATCTGCCCCAAAAAGTGACAGCAAGATGCATTACATGTATTAAGAATTCAGTTTAGTAATGGTTAACTGCAGTGCAAAGTAATACAAAAAAAATTGTTACAATAATAATTAGTGCTGTCAAAATTAATGCATTAGCGCATGCGATAAATGTTTTCAGTTTAATGCGTTACAAGTATTTAACGCTGCATTTTTTTTTTTTTTTTCGCACTACAGTATATGATCACGCTATCATTCATTCAAGTGCTATTAAACTGTTCAATCGCGATAAGACACTAAAAAGAACTCAAATCTTTACTGGCACGCGTCTATGAATCGACTCTGTCAACTAACCCGAAATGCGCAGAATATCGCTTCAGACAACACTGCAGTGCTTAATTTAGTTCTCGTTCACTTCTAATGCACAAAAACACACAAAATTATGCCAAAATTGCCTTTTTGTCGAGTATCCTCGTAAGCACGGTCTTAAATGAGTTAAAAAGTGTTAAATGAAATCAAAGAGTTGTGAGAAAATAGTATGTGTCAGATCCGGGTCATGTTCGTCAGCTCTTAAAGTGACAGCAGCCTAATAAACTTATGCTGTCTGTGATTAATGTTAATCAAAGAACAAAAGACAAAGAGAAAATCCCTCACTGCTCCTGACTGAATAACGTTTGTATATTTAAAAAGGATTAATCTATATTTCATTAATAATTTATGCTGTGAAGACTGTGAAGTGTTTGATAACTTTATTCAATTTCTGTATACAGTATATCCTACCTGTTAGACCTATACCTGAAAATCTAAAAGCACTGTTTACAAGGTAAACAGTTTGGTCAAAATTGGTCAAAAACAAAAAATACCTTTTTTGTACATTTTAGCAGGGCTGTCCCACCTGAAAAAAAAAAAAAAAAAAAAACCTTAGTGTTGAACCCTGATATATTAAAGGCACAGCTAAATGTGTCATTTATTACATTAGGTTTATGTGAAGATTGTTTTAAGTTCACTTAAATTAAATGTTATATTTTTTAAAGCCTATTAAATGTTAAAATCGATAGCTTTCAGTTATACTGTAATGTTGTTGAAATGGAGGGTGGGTAATCCATGTAATAGAGACATCAGTATTGGAATCTATGATACTGGTCTTCTTTCAAAAAAAAAGATACCTTTTAAAGGACAAGTTCGGTATTTTACACTTAAAGCCCTGTTTACAGATCATTTCTGATGAAATAGAACGGTTAAGATTAAAATTTGGACACATGCTGCTGTCCCGAGAATTTTAGGTTTCTTTTGCTTTCCCCCCCCACCTCCAGAATGGTAGCATATGTGCACTGGAACAATCCTTCCTAAAACGCATTAAACTTTCGTTTACAAAGACGTGAAACTCACTGAGTGGTCAGGGGTGTTCACTGATATGCTCACACAAAAATCGCTGCAAAAGATACTTATATTTAATATATATATTAGGGCTGGGGGAATTAACGCGTTAATCTTTGCTATTAATTTGAGTTGTTTTGTAAAAAAAAAACAACGCAATTAACGCAGCACTTTTTTTTGCCTCGTTTTAATGATTTCCTGTTGCAGCTGCTATTGAAAAGACCGAAAATATGCCGTCCCGCCCCTCCATGTTCGGCGATCAGGTTTCATTCTCGCACAGCTTTCATGAGCGGGTCTTTTCCGCTCCGTGTGTGCGCCGCGCTCTCCGTTCCGTGTGTGTGTCAGCGCGCTGCTGCGCTTTCTGCTCAATATTCCGCTCCGTGTTTGCGCTGCGCGTTCTGCTCTGTCGTTCACGGCCCAAACGCTCCAATCATGTACCGATCACGCACTGGAAAAGCAAAGTCCGCTCAAATAACGTGAAATTTCTCTGTAGTAGACTTCTGTTTGCAATAGCCCTTCTGAGCTTGTATAGTCATGCTGGGCAACAATGGTAAAATAAGCTTTGTAGGACTATATTTTATTTTGATAATTAGTAAAAAATATAAAATAAAATAAAAATCTGTTAAATTGATTATGTTGATTGATTATTGAAAAAGAATAATATATTGATATATTGATGTTTAATATTATTTTAATATAGGGCTATTTTCTGTTCCTTTTTTTCCTGTGTTGTTTAATTTAATTAGGTGATTCTAAGATTAAATATTGATGATTACAAGCTTGGGGGAAATGCAATTAATTGCAATTAATTACAGCAAATTGTGCAATTAATTAATTAATTTATTTATTTTTAATCGATTCCCAGCCCTAATATATATATATATATATATATATATATATATATATATATATATATATATATATATATATATATATATATATATATAATGTTCTTTATTTCACGATTTGGTGATGCTATTAAATTGGACAAAAACAACTCACAGCAGCCGATGGCAGCACATTCATTGAGGAGGTGGTTGTGTAGGTGGTTACTTAAAATGCAGCACAGATATTCAGATTATTTTTCTCACTTTTAATTGTGTTAAATATTATGGATGCTCGAATGATGAAATGAGTCAGAATCAATGACGGTCGCACATTGCCTCCCTGGTCACAACAACATTCGAGAGCAGAAACGCTGCTACCAAACGACACAATTATCCTGTGCAACAGTTTTAATGAACACACTGTTCCATCAGATCATGAATTAGGGTAATTCATCAGTCCATTGTATAGTAATGGGCAGGAGAGATTAGTTTAACCAACAATAAAGTTGTAATTGCTGCGTCCAAAATTGCTCACTTATTCACTGTTCCCTATACAGTGAATGTGCATAGTGCACTGACCACAATTACTGAGAAAATTCTGATGCTGACATAAATATCCTTAATCATAGCAATACAATAATAACAATTTTACTTTGTAATATACACTACCAGTCAAAAGTTTGGGGTCGGTAAGATTTTGTAATGTTTTGAAAGAAGTCTCTTGATTTGGTGATGCTCACCAAAGCTGCATTTATATGATTTAAAATGCAGTAAAAACTGTAATATTGCAAAATATTATTAAAACTTAAAATAACTTTTCTATTTTAGTATATTTTAAAATGTAATTTATTCCTGTGATAGCAAAGCTGAATTTTCTGCTTGTCTTCAGTGTCGCATGATCCTTCAGAAATCATTCTAAACATTCTGTTCTGGTGTTCAAGAAACATTTCTTATAACATTTCTTGTTAATACTGAAAACAGTTGTGCTGGTTAATATTTCTGTGGAAACTGTGAGTCATTTTCTATTCATCAAAGAATCCTAAAAAATGCTAGTCAATTTAATGTGTCCTTCCTGAATACAAGTATTAATTTCTTTTTAAAAATAATCTTACGCCAAACTTTTGAATGGTAGATGTATTTTTTTTAAATTAATAATATTATATTAAAAAGAGTGCGTATAAAAGCTATAAAGATTAAGTTGTTCACTCAGAAAACAGCTCTTACTGAACATAATATATGGAATAAAGAACAATTTTGAATACAACTGTTGCCTTTTTTCTCAACTCTATGCTGTCACAGTTGAACATCTATTAGGACAATTTTGAATCAATTACAGTTCTAACTGCCTTGTCAACTTGTTTTACCTTTGCAAATATACAGCAGTTACCAGAACCCTTGAACTGTTCATTATATTTCGGCTAAAGAGAGTTTGGTTGCCTGTGCAGAAGTCAATAACAATCACTAGTTCCTTGAGGCCTTTCGGTTGTTTTCACTCTGAAAAACAGGTGTTCAAAAACAAGTTAATGCTCAAGTTGTGCTGAAGGAGAAGGATGCAAGCGGTTTATTCTAAAGCTCTAATTGCTACTTGAATCTGACTATCAAAAAGTCAAAACTCAACAGTGGCAAATTCAATAAGCCTTGAGTGTCGCTGTCCTGCAGAGTTTAGCCGTTTCATCCTCAAACATTCTGTCTGATGGTATGATTCAGCCGTTGGAGACTTGACTGTGATGGAAGGCATGAGTCTGCTTATCAGAATGTATTAGGAATTCTCTCTGTATTACTCTGGTCAATATTTGTCAAAATCATTTGAGCGCTGCTTAAAACAGCTGAGATCCATTCATTATTCAGAGGTAACGTTGAATGCCAGAGTCCAGGGGAAGACAAGATGTCAGTTGAAATGGATAGATGTGCGAAACCTGACCTGCCTGCTTTATTATTGGATTTAAGGTGACAGGGAGAGGAAATATGAATGGACATTGGTAAAGATGAAATGTGTGTGAGGGGCTAGATATCGATACGGCAACACCTTTGCACTCGAGACCGATTCAGTGTCAGATAAGAAGCTCAGGCGCCACCGTACAGTACTAGGCAAAGAAAAGGTGAACATTTTGGGAGGATGTTCATTATAAGAAGAAGAATGAATCGATGCTGATATCAATCAGAGAAGAAGAAAAAGTGGTCTGAATCCAACAGCATTGGAAGAAAATAAATCATATTACAGTTGAGACTGAATATGAGGCTCCTCTCATTGCATTACGGATTAAAGCAGAGGTATACTAGGAAAATCCATTTTCACAATTATTGTTCTATTATTTATGATGTTTTCTATTGGTTTGGGTTATAAAAATGATTACAGTTCAGGTCTACTCCAGAGACTAGTGTAAAACACTTGGACAATATTTTCTGCTTAGTGAAGATTATGAGGATCTTTGCACTCCCATTTTTGTAAGTTTTCATACCATAATATACAGTATACATCAGAATTTTTGCAATAACAAGCTTCGTCCATCTTTATATTCTTACTTTTATCGAGAGCAAATGAGCACCACGTCTTCAAACTTTCAAATGTCAACATCTTCAACCTTAAGGAAGCTGAAAAGACAACTTTTGAAGTACTTTCACGAAAGTGAACTTTTGTTCCTTATTCAAATACGAATCTGCAGAGCACCGGTCTTTTGAAGCAGGTGGTGACTCAGCACTATTTTCTTCAGCAGCCTTCATCTTAAGGAATATATTAGATCCTTCTCATTGGATGTTATGAGGAACTGCATGAGCAAGACAACAGATCAGCTGCCCTGTAACCACGGTCTTGTGGACCAGACATGTTGGACAAACTTTGATGTGCTCATTTGCATGCTGGTTAACAGACAGGCTCTCGTAGGCTAATAACCGGTAATGTGCTTGAGTCAGTGCCAGCCAGCTTTGAGATTGATGTAATTTTTGGGAGCTGGTCTTTTCTTGAGCGACACCGTATGGGCAAGGATTATGCGGATAAGCCAACGAATCCCTAGAGCTGAAAGCATTGGAAGAGAAAATGATGGCAGCACGGGTACGGCAAGACAGGTGGAGGAGAAACTGACAGAAAACAAAACACGATGGCATTAGGAAGGAGTGGAAGCTGTAACACATTTTTCATTTTTCAGAAAACAGCTGACAGAGCAACCAGATGAACATGTACGTAAAAGAAGGTTGTCAGAGCTGGTCAGTGAAAGCTGACAAGACTGAATTTCCCCCTGGAATATTTTGTAAGATATTCTGCAAATACACAAAGAAGTATTACCTTATATGAATCTTCAAATATGTAATAAAATTAAACATGTTTAAAGGCTCGTTTCAAACGCTTAATTCCTGCTGGAGTTATACTATTATATTTGCTCGACTTTAGCACCATGCATGGTGGAAATACTGCATTGTATCATAGTTAAACATACCAATGAAATTTATATTCAGTATATTCGTGCATACGTTACATTTTGATGATTAAAAAAATAAATGAAATAATTTTATATTGCATAATTATTGATATTGCTTTAAATGCCATTGAATATGTAATTAAATAATGTTTTAATTACAATTAATTAGAGCCATACTGTATATTCAGTTTTGTCTTGTTTTCCCAAAAAACTTTAGAGGTTTTTCAGATGCTGAGGTAACTTTTGTTTGAGATCACACAGCAAAAGAGAAAATATGCATGTCCTCTGTGTCCTCTAATGTAATTGAAATATCCATAGTGTTCAAGGATGCTCTCCGTTTTAGCAAATTAATCAACACTGCATAATTAATAATAATAATAAAAAAGGACTCCTCCCTCTGCATGGGGCCCAATCAGAAGTGCATGCATATGTACTGCTTTAGAGAGAATGATGATGAAATAGTTTTTTTTCTTTACAGTGCTGAATCATTGTTTCTCAATTTAATATCTGGCTTATACAGCAACATCTAATACAATGAAATAGTCTACCAAATCCCAGGGGCATATCACCTATGCCACCCATTCTGTATAATCCTGCTTTTTTTGCTTGCCTTGACAGATAATGCACCATGCAATGGGGTCCCGCGACATACGTTCCGGGGGGAATATATATTTGAAAGGGTTTGCTGCGACCACTTTACATTCCCAGCCTGGAACTGGAGCTCCTTAATTCAGAGGCAACCATTGAAGCAGATGATTTTGCTGAGCAACATCAAACAGCATTAGCTGTAGTTGAGACTCTTAATGTAAACATGATAAGTTGGGTGTCAAGAAATATGGGCTCTCCCATTGATCACTGAACAAGTACAGAGATTTCGCTGGGTCTTGACATTCCCAGCACTTCATCAATTATTCAGGCTCTGCTGCAGGCGTTTGGGACACGCAGGGCTGTTTAGCATTATGCTGTAACTCTCAATCCCAGGTTCTTTGCCATGACACACGCTCCGTTGTTCCTCTGCGCCTGTTGGACAGGCTCTGACAGGCTTGTGTGTCCACTGAGGACTACTTACTGTACTATCTATCTATCTATCTATCTATCTATCTATCTATCTATCTATCTATCTATCTATCTATCTATCTATCTATCTATCTGTCTGTCTGTCTGTCTGTCTGTCTGTCTGTCTGTCTGTCTGTCTGTCTGTCTGTCTGTCTGTCTGTCTGTCTGTCTATCTGTATCTTTTTATCTATATCTGTCTGTCTCTTTCTGTCTGTCTATCTATCTGTCTGACTGTCATCTATATGTCTCTGTATCTATCTATCTATCTGTATATATATATCTGTCTGTCTCTCATCTATTTATCTATCTAATTCTCTCTGTCTTTCTTTTTATCTGTCAGTCTGTCTGTCTCCATCTGTATGCCTGTCTGTATGTTTATCTGTCTATCATCTGTCTGTCTATCTATCTATCTGTCTGTCTATCCGTCCATATGTCGTTTTATTGTTCTATCTATCATTCTATCGCACATCCCTCAGCTGAACTTTCACATCTACAGTGTAAATTTGTCCAATCAGTAACCGATTAGCATAATGTTGAGCTGGCTCTGACCTCACAACTGCCATCAATCAAAACTCCTCTATCTGTTCAAAGCTTTGAACTGACCTTGAGTTTGGCTCTGAACTAGAACCTTTAAGATGTCATTTGAATGCGTTTAAACAGAAGCGATAAGAATGGATGGCATATAAATTATGACTGTTTATTGGAAATTTCAAACAGTGATTAATGATAAAGGTTTCTGTCAACAGGACATGCTTCTTTTAATCTAAAGGTCATCTCATCCTTGTTAAATTGTGTTGATTTCTGTTGCTGCTAGTGAAATTTTTCTACACTGAAGCAAAATAGGTTAGCATTTCCTTTGAGTCATGGAGAGATCAGAAATGCTACAGTTTTCTGTAATCCTAAAATTTGTGCTGGAACAGTGAAAATGTGTTGTGCTTTTGCTGCTATTGAAACTTTATCTTTACTGTTATGTATATTTGTCACAGAGCTGTTGCTGTATTCTTCTGCAATCCTATGAGGCTCTTGAAATTTTACAGACCCATAAATAAGAAATGCTCTGTCTGTGCATTCATAAAAAGGTCATGTTATGCAAAAGGTCATTATTTACTTATGTTGTTCCAAACCTGTGTGACTTACTTTCTTCCATCAGCACAACAGGAGAATTTATTACTCTTTTACTAGTCATTTTTTCTCATGCATTTGAAATGAAAGGGAACTTAAGCATTCAAGCTTCACCAGAACAGAAAAGCAAAGTAATGGTAGTCCATAAAACTTGTGCACTGTACTCCCAGTCTTATGAAACGATTTAGTAGTTTTGTTTGATGAACAGACAATTTAATAGAAACTTAATTTCACTTAAAATCTTGACACCACACCACACCTCCCCACCCAGCCCCCTCATAAATCTTCCTGTTCTTATTCATTGTTCTTTTGAGTCGAATCAATGAGTCAATTGGTCCATTTCGCAAAACCGGTTTGAATGATTGATTGATTCATTAATCAGACTGATTCAGTTATTAAGTTCAATCATGAATAACATTAAAATGAATAACATACAAGTCTGGTCCTCAAACATTCAGTATGACTATTATATGACTTTCGAAGACTTTGAATATATGATTCATATAGACCACTTTTATGATGCTGTTACAGGGACCATTTTGTGGATTGACGTTAGGGTGAGTACATAATTATGTGGTTGAATTATTTCTTTGAAATCAACTATAAACTGCCAGGAGCATTAGCTAGTTTGAAGGGAATTGGCAAGTTTATTTACAAGGTTTATAGTAGCATGTTTAATGGAGGTCAAGGCATGAGGTTATTTATGAAACTTATATGAAATACATAAAGTATAAATACAGCTTGAACTGTGTTCTGTGATGCTTGAAAGTTAGTCACGACCAAAGACATGCCTGTGGTTTGTAAACTTCAGCAAAGTTTACAGAGAATTTCAGAAAAGTTGTGATCATGCTCTGAGGAGTACCGTGGCAGCGGTCTTGTAGCGTGTCTGCTTGTTTCTATTTATACGTAGACAAGCACTTTTCATGGGTTGCCTGAGTGTGTCAAGCTGACAATTTCATCGAGGATATAAATAAAGTCTCTCCTCCTAGGGGCGAGATGGAGAAACTTTAGAATCCTAATTTGCATGGAAGCATCTCAAATTTATGATGCAGTGATGTTATATTCCTTTAATGTGGTTCAAACATTTCCAAATGGCCTGCTTCTATATGTTTTTTTATTGGTTTGTTTTTGATGTAGATCATGTTTTATTTATGTTAATTTTCAGCACACTAGATTACAACACTCATCAGATTATCCATGATTGGTTCTGTTAATAGGTGTTTGTCTAAATAAAAAAAATGCTGACAGCAGCCACGTTTTGCATTTAGATATCTCTAGTAAATAGTTTGTCTAAAAATGAAAATTTTGTCATTAACTCATCCTCATACGGTTTCAAAACCTTTATGATGAAAGTTTGGGGTTCGGTAAGATTTTAAAATGTTTTTTTTAACAAAGTATCTTTTTATTCTATCTTTTTATTCTTATCTTATCATTTATTTGATCAATATTTAAATTAACATTTAAAATATATATATTTTTGAATGTATTATAAAATGTACTTTATTTTACAGTATGTGCACTTACAGTGTACTTACCTAAGAAAGTACTGGGTAATATTAGGTAACTACATGGGTTAAGGATAGGTTTAGGTGTAGGTTCAGGGTTAATACCCAGTTATTGCCATTACTATAATAAGTACATAGTATGTACAGTGGGGAGAACAAGTATTTGATACACTGCAGATTTTGCTGGTTTTCCCGCTTACAATGCATGTAGAAGTCTGTAATTTTTATCATAGGTACTCTTCAACTGTGAGTGACGGAATCTAAAACAAAAATCCAGAAAATCACATTGTATGATTTTTAAGTAATTAATTTACATTTCATTGCATGACATAAGTATTTGATACATCAGAAAAGCAGAACTTAATATTTGGTACAGAAACCTTTGTTTGCAATTACAGAGATCATACGTTTCCTGTAGTTCTTGACCAGGTTTGCACACACTGCTGCAGGGATTTTGGCCCACTCCTCCATACAGACCTTCTCCAGATCCTTCAGGTTTCGGGGCTGTCGCTGGGCAGTACGGTCTTTCAGCTCCCTCCAAAGATTTTCTATTGGGTTCAGGTCTGGAGACTGGCTAGGCCACTCCAGGACCTTGAGATGCTTCTTACGGAGTCACTCCTTAGTTGCCCTGGCTGTGTGTTTCGGGTCGTTGTCATGCTGGAAGACCAAGCCACGACCCATCTTCAATGCTCTTACTGAGGGAAGGAGGTTGTTGGCCAAGATCTCGCGATACATGGCCCCATCCATCCTCCCCTCAATACGGTGCAGTCGTCCTGTCCCCTTTGCAGAAAAGCATCCCCAAAGAATGATGTTTCCAACTCCACGCTTCACGGTTGGGATGGTGTTCTTGGGGTTTCACTCATCCTTCCTCCAAACATGGCGAGTGGAGTTTAGACTAGGGATGTCCCGATCCGATCGCGTGATCGGAAATCGGGCCCGATCACGTGGTTTCAGACTCGATCGGAATCGGACGTTACCTCCCGATCAGGACTCGGATACATTATTTTTAACACATCTATAGACGGTGGCACAGAGTTACGCCGGTTTCACACTGCACGCTTTAGCAGAGCGTATGGTGAGCAGGAGCAGGACACGCGCGTTTTGCTTTCACACTGGCAGCGTTTGTCACGCGCGGCTGAACCGCGGGTTGTGTACAGACAGAGTACTCTATAATGGATAAGTTGGCATTGCTTTATTTCGTTTTCAAATACATTTAAGAGAAAAGACTTGTCAAGAAGCTTATTTTATTAATAATTTCATTTATATAACTTTTGGTTCATCTTTGTTTTTATTGTTCTGGCAACAAGTTTGTTTTTGGACATTTGTTTTATTTTTAAATTGCTGTTGGTCATTTGATCGACTGTTTAAAACACAATAGATATCATCAATGCACTTTTTGGATAAAACTGCGGTGTATTTTGGCCATGATCAATGCATTGTCACTTTAATTCAGCGTAGGCGGCGCAGCAAAAATAGACTCGGCGCCGAAACCCCCGCTGCACTGCTGTTCACGCGACGCTCCTGCTGGACGCTCACGCGCTGCTCCTGCTCCCGGTGTGAAATGAATGCACTCATTGATTAACATGGACGCCGAAAAAAATACGCGCTGCTCACGCGCCGCTGACGCTTGCGGTGTGAAACCGGCGTGAAACCGGCGAGTGCAGTACCTAAAAGCACATTACTGGCTTTGCAAACACTGTGGCACTTTTATTTTTTTATTTGTTTACATGCCTGCTGGGTATTTTAAGTTGAGGTGCTATTTGTTTATATATTAGACTTTTTTTATATTTACTGTTGCACTAAGTCCAAAAGTGAAGAATTTATGTTATTTATTACTTGATTGTTCAAGCTACCTCACAGAAGTGCTCTGTTTGTTAACAGAGTTGTTGAATGTTAAAATAAGGTGAATTAAATAAAAAAATAAGGAACATCCTGGATCTGTTTTTCGCTCTTCTTTATTCTTTTTTTTATGTATTATAGAAGTATCGGATCGGGACTCGGTATCGGTAGATACTCAAAATCAAATGACTCGGACTCGGACTCGAGGGCAAAAAAACCTGATCGGGACATCCCTAGTTTAGACCAAAAAGCTCTATTTTTGTCTCATCAGACCACATGACCTTCTCCCATTCCTCCTCTGGATCATCCAGATGGTCATTGGCAAGCTTCAGACGGGTCTGGACATGCGCTGGCTTGAGCAGGAGGACCTTGCGTGCGCTGCAGGATTTTAATCCATGACGGCGTAGTGTGTTACTAATGGTTTTCTTTGAGACTATGGTCCCAGCTCTCTTCAGGTCATTGACCAGGTCCTGCCGTGTAGTTCTGGGCTGATCCCTCACCTTCCTCATGATCATTGATGCCCCACGAGGTGAGATCTTGCATGGTGCCCCAGACCGAGGGAGATTGACCATCATCTTGAACTTCTTCCATTTTCTAATAATTGCGCCAGCAGTTGATGCCTTCTCACCAAGCTGCTATTGTCCTGTAGCCCATCCCAGCCTTGTGCAGGTCTACAATTTTATCCCTAATGTCCTTACACAGCTCTCTGGTCTTGGCCATTGTGGAGAGGTTGGAGTCTGTTTGATTGAGTGTGTGGACAGGTGTCTTTTATACAGGTAACGAGTTCAAACAGGTGCAGTTAATACAGGCAATGAGTGGAGAACAGGAGGGCTTCTTAAAGGAAAATTAACAGGTCTGTGAGAGCCGGAATTCTTACTGGTTGGTAGGTGATCAAATACTTATGTCATGCAATAAAATGAAAATTAATTATTTAAAAATCATACAATGTGATTTTCTGGATTTTTGTTTTAGATTCTGCCTCTCACAGTTGAAGTGTACCTATGATAAAAAATTATAGACCTCTACATGCTTTGTAAGTAGGAAAACCTGCAAAATCGGCAGTGTATCAAATACTTGTTCTCCCCACTGTACATGGTAGCACTTTATTTTACAGTCCTGTTCCCCACTGTAACTTAATTCAGCTGAATGAAAATGAAAATGAATTATTTAAAAATCATACAATGTGATTTTTGTTTTAGATTCCACCTCTCACAGTTGAAGTGTACCTATGATAAAAAATTATAGACCTCTACATGCTTTGTAAGTAGAAAAACCTGCAAAACCGGCAGTGTATCAAATACTTGTTCTCCCCACTGTACATGGTAGCACTTTATTTTACAGTCCTGTTCCCCACTGTAACTTAATTCAGCTGAATTTTCAGCATCATTATTCCAGTCTTCAGTGTCACACGATCCTTCAGAAATCATTCTAATATGATGATTTGATGCTCAAGAAACATTTCTTATTATTATCAATGTTTAAAGCAGTTGTGCTGCATAATATTTTTGTGGAAACTGATACTTTTTTCAGGATTCTTTGATGAGTAGAAAGCATTGATAAAGCAATAAAAGCAATAAAAATGCCAAATTTTGAGCAATTTAATGAATTGTTGCTGTATAAAAGTATTAATTTCTTTTAAACAAATCTTACTGACCCCAAACTTTTGATCTGTAATGTATATTTAGCTGACTGTCCTTACAATAGAAGCAGAGAGTGACCAGGGACTGTCAAGCTCCAAAAATCTTAATAAAAGTGGTCCACAGTTTATTCTCTATATTCCAAGTCTTTGTTTAACAAACAGACTGATATTTTGTTATTTGCTCTCAATATCACTGCGTATATTAAAACCGGCTATAGATTTCTTCTTTTGTGTTCCAATAAAGAAATAAAACCGTACATGTTTAAAAAAAACATGAGGGTGAGTACATTTATTTTGGCTGTGATATTGTTTTATACAAATGTCAATCAATGTCTGCTGTTTTTCAGATTTCTCCTTCAATCTTGACTAGTGTATGGCCCTTTAATTCTGTCGACTCGTGAATGTGCTAAAATTCCCGTGTGTGAGAGTATTCGGTGGCAGCAGAACAGAGGCAAAGTATTAAACAATAATGTGCAGTCTTTTGCCTGAGGGGCCAGTGTTGAGACTGTGCCATGAGCGAGAATTTGTGATCTAATTTAGGGGCAGTGAGGCGTTGAGACTCCTCTCTGCGGACTTTTGGCTCCCTATACCACTCCATTTGCTCTCTTTTTTTTTTTTTTAGGCTGACCCTCGAAACTTTTCCAGAGCTCTTCTAAAGGATTGGACTTAGCCAGTGGCATCTCTTGGCATACTGCATATGGTGAATGTACATGAATATTCTGACCTGGGATGGCTAGGAGCTTATACTCAGAAGAAATGATTCAGTACTTTGAACTTGCTTTATGGTTGAGGACTATCTAACAAAAAAGTATTTAAAAATGGAATTGGAAATGCGTTTGGAAATTGGAATTGGAAAATGTGTTTTTATGGAAGTTTGCTTCCGCCACCGAATAAAAAAAGTAACTGTGACTTTTTATCTCACAATTTTGACTATTTTTCTCAGAGTTATAAAGTCAGAATTCTGAGATATAAAGTCACAATTGCGTGTTATAAAGTCACAATTGCATGATATAAAGATATAGACTCAATTGCGAGAAAAAAAATGTCAGATGTTAACTATTCTTTTACCGTAGATGTAAACTGTTTTTTGTTTTTTTGTACCGTGGTATTCTTTGAGGTAAATTGGAGTATAATATGACATATGAATTCCATCCATCCATCTCAAAGCAAATATTGGTTATATAGCATAGGTATAGCACGAAATACAACATGTTCCTGGAAAAACATCTTTGTTGATGGACAAGTTTTGTGGACAAGTTTACAGTTATGTCAAGTTTAGGCTTACAACAAGGGTTAGGTGCTTCTACGTCAGTATTATTCACCTATCATTTCCCTCTGATATTAGGGATAAGTTATGGGAAGGGTAGGGATAGAGTTAGACAAAATTTTCTGGACAAAATATATTGATCCAGAAACTTGTCTTGGCAAAATTATGGTGACCACCATACATTTGCTGTCAAATTATAAAAAATTATAATAATTATAAAACAAATAATACATTATAAACAAATAATACAAATGTAATATTTTATATTATATATATATATAATATATACACTCACCTAAAGGATTATTAGGAACACCTGTTCAATT